>NW_018165616.1:202092-206128 GCF_001263595.1 Phalaenopsis equestris | reverse complement strand
TTTTTAAAAAATGAATTAGGGTTAGGGGTTTTTCAATTCTCCATTCATATTGGATTATCACCTTGACCCCAAATTTTTATATATTGTAGCCTCTGTCTAGGTGCACAATTTGAGAATTTTTTCAAAGACATATGTGATCTCTAGACAGAGATCTTAATTTTATAATTTCTCGCGAGCTCTCTATTTATAATGGCTTAATTTCATATTAGGTTTACCATATGGATGTGTTTGTCTCTTTAAGACGAATAATTTAAAAAAATAATCACTAAAATCTATTAAGAAATGAGAGAGATATTAAGATTTTAAATCGGACGACTCTCGGTTAAGCCTATCGGGGACGATGAACGGATGTCGTCCATTCTCGCATGTATTGAATGAACGGCGGAGATCAAGCCGGATAACCATCCAGGACGATACAGCGGGCTGCGTGGCAGCTCAGTCAGAAGGCTTCGTCGAATAGGAGCGCGCTACGTGGCTTTTCGACGGATCCGATGATCCAGTCAACCCGCGGTTTGAATAAATAAATATGATATTTAATAAATTCAGAAAATAGCTCCTAAACTTCAAGTAAACTTCAAAAATCCATATCTTTGCATAGAAAATTCATAAAAATAAAATAAAAATATTCACTTGCTCAGTGAATAGAGGAAAATCATGTGGAATTAGTTTCATGTTCATTTTATGCATGTATGATTTTTAATTAATTAAATAATATTTTTCTCATTTGAGTTCTCCATTTTCCTAAACATTTCAACATGGCATGGGACCATAGGGCTTTTGATGTCTATGTTGTTGGGTATCTCCCCTAATTTTTTTAAGGTCAGAAGGCATCTCTAACTAAAGATATCTAATTTTCAAGTTAATGGTCCATATTTTGGTAAAATAATTATCAAAAGTAACATGCTCATAAAAAAAAGAAAATTCTACAAAAATTCATATAAGTTTTCTATAGCCAGAGTAGTCTTAGGAAATAATATCATAATTTTTAATAATAAAAAAATCCCTGTTTTGTGCAAACCTTAATTTGCCTAAAACATTTAATTTGGAATAAATAGAGCTCAAAATCTCTTGATTCTTATTCTTCACTGTGGATCATAAGTCAGAGAACTCACCATAAAAATTTCAAGTCATTTGGAGATCATTTAATATTTTTAATTGATTTTTAAAAGTTACCATCAAATTTGAAACTTAAATGATTTTTAAAAATCAAAATATAACTCCAAAAATTATCAAACCTAGTTTTTTGAGTAATAAAAATCTATTTAAAATAAAAATTTGATTTTTATGTTATTTTTAATTATTTTAATAATTAAAAAAATAATAAAAAAATCATAAAATATTAAACTCATGGAAATGTTCCAAATTTTTTTCTAAACACTTAGGAATCATTGAAATATTTTTCCAAGGTCTAAAAATAAAGATATCTTTTTTTAAACCTTAAAATGATTTTTAAGTCTTACAAATAGAATTTTCACCAAAATAATTCTAAAAAATTAAATAAAAATCAGAAAATACAAAATAAATTTCTCTGGGTTCCCTGACCTCAGAGAGATTTTCCAAAAATATAAAACATATTTTTCAACATATAAAATATTTTATTTTTATTAAAAATCTCCAAAACTACAATTAATTTTAATAAATCACAAAAAATTCAAAAAAATTATGAAATTTTGGCCAAATGACTCTCTGGTCTAGGGCTAGCTTACATAAAAATTTCAAGTGATTAGGAATTGTCTTGATCATCTTTTGGAATTTTCTTTGAAGATGCACATTTTTGCATGAAAATAATTATATGAATTAAATTAAATTGTGAAAACCCACATTTTCTCCTCTGATGTCTTAATTGACTTATCAGTAGGTCTACATAAAAATTTCAAAGTCATTTGACTTAAATTTGATAAATTATGAAAGTTTAGACCCTTAGGGGCAAAATTGTAATTCTGGATATTTCGGCCTTAATGAACATTTAGGCTTAATCAAAATGAAAAATGGGTAATTTCTGATATTAATTAACTCATTTGATGATTCGCAATAAAAAAATGGGCTTAATTGATAGAAACCCACTTCACTTTGCCAAATTACAAGATAAATGAATAATTCCCATAATTATCAAAATTTTGGAAATTTCATCAATTTTTGAGTTTAGGGACATGACTTTGGAAATTAATGATTTCACACCCCTAAAATGATATTTAAAATGATCTTGATAATAACTAAAATGATATTTAAAATGATCTCTCTCTATTCCAATCACTTACTCTCTTGTCTATCTTGCTTGATCTTTCTCTATTTTCTTTCACTAGCTCGCCATCTCTCTCATTCTCTCTCCCTCGGTCTCTCCCTTCGTCTCTCCATCTCTTAGAAAGTGAGAAAGATAGATATAGAGGCAAAGAGAGTTTGTGAGTTAGAGAGAAAGAGAGAAATAAAGAATGCGAGATAGAAATAAGAGGAGAGAAGAGAGGGTTGGAGGGAGGGAGGGAGATAGTGAGAGTATGCCTCCATCTATTTCCGTACTTAGTCTCTCGCTCTCACAATTTCTCCTCTCCACCTCTCTTTCTCTCAATATTCATCTTTCCCTCTATGTCCCTTTTATTACCTTGCTATCACTCTCTCTAAGTGAGAAAGTGACAATGAGAAAGAGAAATAGAGAAAGACAATAAAGGAGAATGAGATAGAGTGAGAGAAAGGGTAAAGAGTCAAAGATTGAGAGAGTGAGAGGAGGATTAAAGAAGAGGAAAAACCCTTTATTTCTCTCTCCCTCCTCATTCTCCTTTACCTCTTTCACTTCTTTTTGTCCTCACCCAACTTCTCTCTGTCTCTCACTCACTCTTTCTATCCATCTCTCTCTCTTCTTTCATTTTCTCTCTCTATTTATTCTCTCTCTAAAACCTCACTTTCTCTCGTCTCTCTTTTGGCTCCCTCTATTTCTTTCTTTCCCTCTACCACCTCATCATTCTCTAGCTTTCTAGCTAATCCTCTCACTTATTCTCCCCTTCTTTCCATAATATCTATATCTTGCTTAATTTCACTTGCTCTCACTTCCTCTTCCCCCATCTCTCTCTCTCTTCCACTCACTCACCCTGCCTCCATTCCTCTCTCTTTCTTGCTTTATCTAACTCTCTCTCACTTTCTCTCTTAAAACTTCACTTACTCTTTCTCGCTCTCACTATTCTCTCTCTCAATCATTCTTTTCTCATCTCGTCTCTTTCTTTCTCCTCTTTTTCTCTTATTGATCATCTCTCTATCTCTCTTTATCTATCTATCCCTGTCTCCCTCTTTTATTTTGTCTCCAACTTCAACTTGCTCCCACTCTATCTCCCACATTCTCTCTCCCTCTTTTTTCTCCATTATCTCTCTTTGTAATTATCTCTCTCAACAATAAATCTCTCCCATTATAACCATCACATCTCTATCTCTTTTGCACCTCTCTCTGTCTTCTGCATTTCATCTCCCACACACTCTCTCTTTCACTCCATCTCTCTATCTCTAGCTCTCTCTCTCATTTTGCTTATGGATTCCTTCCCCTTTTAACACTCTTCCATTGGGTGAGAGAGAGTGTGTGAGAGGGAAATGAGGAAGAAAGTGATACAGAGAGATCTCCCTTGCAATCTATCTCATTCTCTCTCACTTGTCATCTCTTATTTTCTCTTTTATTCTCTATTTCTCCTCTCCGCCTCTCTGTCACGCACTCTCTCAAAAACTATCAACCTCTCTCTCCCCATCCTTTTTAAAAAGAGATAGAGACTGAGAGATATCAGGAGTGGGAGTAGCATGGGAGTGAGGAGAGAGAGAGATAGCGAGAGTGATAGAGAAAGAGAGATAGAGGTCAAAAGAGAGAGCGCGTTGATAGCTTGAGTGAGAGAGAGAAAGATAAGAAGTAAGAGAAAGAAAGATCAAGCGAGAGAATTGTGAGAGGGATTGAATGAGGGAGCAAGAGAGAAAAAATCTGAGGGTTAAGCATATTGAGATAAAAAGGGTAAATGAGGGAGAGAGAAGCATAAGATAGTGAGATAAAAAAATTAGGTTAGAGGGAAAG
>NW_018165616.1:194088-202079 GCF_001263595.1 Phalaenopsis equestris | reverse complement strand
TCTTTCCCTTTCTCTCTCTTGTATTCTCAATGCCCTCTAAATATGTTCTTCCCTCTCTCTTTCTCAGCTCTCTCTAGCACTTTTTTCCCTCATAATTTCTATCGTTTTTTCTTTCTCTCCCTCCTTTCACATTATCTCTCATCCTCTCTCTTTCCTTATCTTTCTCTCTCCATCCCTCACTATTGCTCTTTTTCTTGCCGTTTTTTTCTTCCAAACTCTCTCTCACTTTCTCTCCCTCATGTTCTCTCTCATTTATTTTTTTTTCTCCAACCCACCCTCTCCCCTTCCTTTCTCTCTCTTTCTCTTTTCTCTTTCTCTTTCTTGCTCTTCTCAGTCTCTCTCTTTTGCTCTCACTCCCCCATTTCTCTCTCACTCTCATTAAAAGTATGAGAGAGTTGAAGGTATAGGGCCTCTTTTTCTCTCCATCTCTCTCTCCCTCCCTCTCTTGCTCACTCCCCCCTCTTTATAATGCTATTTCTCTATTACTCGCTTTACCTCTCTATTTATCCCTCTTCTCTCATTTTCTCTCTCCTATCTTACTTTCTCTCTCCTACCTCACTCTCCAATACTCTCCTGCTCTTTGTTCCCATTCTCTTTCTCTCACTCTTCTACCTATCTCTCTCTTTCTCCCTTTCTCTATCTCCCACTCTCTCTGTTGCCCTTGCTTGCCCACCTATCTTCACTACCTCTATCTCAACATGTGTCTTTCTTGGTCACATTTACATCCCTCCCTTATTTACTTTTTTCTCTCTCCTTATCTTCATTTTGTCAATCCCTCTATCTCTCTTTCTCTCTCTAACATCCTCCCAGTCACTTGTCCTTCTCTCACATTCTCTCACCCTTCTCCCTTTCTCTCTTTCTCTCTCTTTCTCTTGATCTTCTCTTCTCCTTTCTCTCTCTCTTTTCATTTCATAACTAGAGAGCAAGAGCAAAAGAGAGTTAGTAGAAAAAGAGATAGGAGGGAGAGATCAAGAGTTAGTGTGCGAGAGAGATAGTGAGTGAGAACGAGAGTGTGGGAGAAGAGGGAGAGTGACAAAGAATGCGAGAGAGTGGGCAGAAATTGAAGGAGAGGGAGAGCACTTTCTCTCTCACACATGCACACACTTCTCTCCCTTTTTCAACTCTCTTTAAACCTCCCATCTCTCTCAAACTATCTTATTCACATTTATCTCTCTCTCATAATCACTATCAGTCACCCTCTCTCTCCCTTTTGCTCTCTCTCTCCCTTTCTCTCTTCACTCACTTGCACACATTCTCTCTCCCCTCTTTTTCTCTTGTTCTCTATCTCACAGTATTTCTATCTCTTTATATATTCCCACTCCATCCCTTTCACACACTCTCATTAGTTTCAATCAATATCTTTCATTCTTTTATTTGACTCTCTCTTTGCTTTCTCTTCTTCCGACACTCATCTTTTTCTTTCTCCCTCCCTTCCTCTCTTTGACTATTCTTCCTTCCCTCCCTCTTTTCCTCTCTCACTCTTGTTCTCTCACTCTTACTCTCTCCCTCCCCTTTCACATGCTTCTCTCTCTACCCCATCATCTAATTATCTCACCCTCTCTAACTCTCTCTTTGACTCCTTTATCACTATATTTCCATTCAAAGAGATGGAGACAGTGATAGATAGAGAAAGGAGAGAGTGAGAGAAGAGATAAGCGCGGGAGGAGTTGGAAGAGAGATATAAAATAGTGAGAGGAGAGAAGAGAGGGAGGGAGGGAGGGAGTGGGAATGAAGGAAAAAGAGTGAGTGTGAGAAAGGTATGAGAGAGGGAAGAGAAAATAGTGAGAGTGATAAGAATGAGAAGGAGATAAATAAGAGAGAGAAAAGGATTAGAGAGAGTTGAGAGCAAGTGGGTAAAATAGGGGGAGAGAGAGGAGAGAAGAGGGTAAATTTGGAGATAGAGAGTGAGAGGTAACATATATGGTGAGAGAGTATAAGAGAGAAAACATGAGAGTGTGTGAGAGAGATATTGAGAGAGAGTACAGGGAGGGATTTTGAGAGGTAGACTGAAAGAGAGAGTGAGAGAGAAAAGGGAGTAGACAGAAAAGAGAGTGTAAGAAAGAAAGAGATAAAGAGATTTATAGATAGAGCATGAGAGAGGAAGAGAGAGGGGAGAGGAGAGAGGAAGAGAGAGAAAAGAAGGAGGGAGAGAGAGAGAGAAATAGTGAGATAGAAGATAGAGTATGATATGAGAAAGAAAAAGAGAAAGTGCAAAATAATGCGAGATAGACTAGAAAGAAAGCGTGATATGGATAGATTGAGAGAGAAAAAGAGAGAGAATGAGATATAGGTTGAAGGAGGGAGAGCACTCACACACTCTCTCTCTCTCTCTTTCTTAATCTCTTTCTCTAATTATCTCTCTTACTCTCTCTCCTTTTCTCTCCCTCCAAAGGAAGAGCATGAGAGAGGAGGGAGAGAGGGTGGGAGAGAGAATGGGGGAGCTAGATGGAGAGAGAGATAAGTTGAGGTGAAGAGAGACAATAATAGTGTGAATGAGAGAGGGAGACTGAATGATAATGCGAGAGACAATCGGGGTGTTCTCATTGTCTCTTTCTCTTCTTTTTTCTTGCTCTCTTTATCTCTTGTTAGAGAGAAGGAGAGAGTGAAGGAAAGTGGCATTGATAGTTTGAAAGAGAGCATGAATGAAGTCTATCTCACATTATATTTTATAATGTGGAAGAAGAGAGAGATTAAAAGAGAGAGATGGAGGAAGAGAGGAAGGGAGAGCAAGGTGAGAGGGAGATTGCGCATGTGTGATATTAAAGAGGGAAGGAGCAGAGAAGGAGATGGGGAAAGATATATTGATAAAGAAGAGAGGGAGGGAGATTCAATATGCAGAGGAGAGTGAAATAGTTGAGTGAAAGTGAGAAAATGAGAGGTAAGTAGGGAGAGTGTGAGTGAGCGAGAGGGAGATTAAAGAGATGCTATGTGGAGGAGGAAAGGAGAGAGAAGAGTGAGAGATGATGGGGTAAAGAGAGAACAAAGTTAGATAGGAGGTAGAGGGCAAAACAAAGAGTATGAGAAGAGGGAGAATGATGGAGAATGAGAATGAGATGGGGTGAGGCGGAGAAGGAGAGATATAAAGGGATAGAAGAAGTGTTAGATAGTAAGAGAGTGAGAGATGATGGGGAGAGTGAGAGGGGAGCAAGAAAGCACAAGAAAGAGAGAGGAACAAATAGGAAGTGGGAGAGGGAGAGGGTGAGGGATGGGTGGGAGAGAGATAGAGAGAAAAAGAGAAATATAATGGGATAAGAGAAGGAGAGAGAGTGAGGGTGAGAGAGAGAGAGGGAGGGAGAGACTGGAAGGGAGGGAGAGAATGAGAGAGATAGAATGATATTATGAGAGAGAGATGGAGAGGGGTAGGGTCGATGGGAGAGTGAGAAAAATCAATAAAGGGAGAGGTGGAGAGAGATGTATAAAGAGATAGAAATTCTCTCACTCCTACCCTATCTCATCTTTTTATCTCTCTTTGCACTCTCCCTCCTTTTTTGATGTATCTATATTCCCTCAACTTTCTCTTTTTTCAATCCTTTTCCCACACACTCACTCTATTCGTCGCTTTCCCTCTCTTCTACTCTCTCTCCCTTATTGAGGGATAAAGTGGAAGAAAGATAAGATGGAGAAAGAGAATGAGTGAGAGAGATACAAAGAGACATCAACCTCTCTTTGTTAGATAGAGATGTATATTCCTTCTCTCGCTCTCTCTCTCTCTCTTTCTCTTCTCATGCTCCTTGCCTCACACTATTTCCTTCTCCTCTCCCTGGCCCCACTCTCTTGTGTGACAGAGAAATTAAGACAAAGAAAGCAAGAGAGAGCATTAAGGAGAATAGTGAGGAAAAAATGAGAGTTAGAGTGAATATTAAGAGAGAGTGAAAGAAAGTAAGGGAATAAGAGAGGGCAAGAAAAAAGCAGAGTGAGAGAAATGATGAGAGAGTGAGTGAAAGAGAGGAGAGGGAGAGAGATTAAGATAGAGAGTGTGAGAGAGACAGTGATTTGGATGGAGACATTGAGAGAGGAAGTGAGTGAGGGAGAGAGGGAGATAGGGAGGGATTGTTGATGAGAGAGAGATAAAGGATAGAGAGCGATGAAAAGAGAGAGAGGGAATGTAGAGTAAGAGAAAAGAGAGAGTGTGTCCCTCTCAATTCACTCTTCTCTCTTGTATCTCTCTCTTATCAACCATATCTATTTTTCCCTACCTCTCAATTCTACTGTCCCTCCCTCATTCACTCTCTTCATCTCTCTCTCTCTCTATTTCACTCTCATGTTCTCTTTCCTCTCTTGCTCTCTCTACCCCAGCCTCACTCACTCTCTTTTCTTCTCTTTATACTCTTCCTCTTCCTTCACTCTCACTATCTCTAGTCTCTCTCTTTTTCTCATCATCTTTTCTACACACTCTCTTCATCCCTCTCTCTCTCTCTTATTTCTCTTCTCTATGCCCCATCTAGTGATGGGGTACAAAAGAGAGAAGATAGAGGAAGAGAATGATATAGATGCATCAACCTCTCTTTACTAGAAATAGGGAGAGATCTTTCTCTATCTTTCTTCTCTCATGCTCCCTCTTCTCTATTCCCTTTTCCTCTCCCTCTCTCTCTATCTCTTTTTGTCCCTCCATTTTAATGATAGAGAAAAGTGGCAAAAAAATGTGTGAGAGAGATAGAGAGTGCAAGACGATTGAGAATAATGAGAATGAGAAAGAGAGAGAGAGAAAGAGATAAAGGAAGAGAGCAAGTAAGAGAGAGGGAGAGAGAAAGAGAAGAATGTGTGTGAGAGAGTGAGAGAGGAAAGAAGAGTAAAATGAAGAGACAGTGAGGTGATACAGATGCAAGGGGGAATAGATAGGAAGTGCATGAGTGAGGGAAGGTGGTGGTGACAGGGAGGAAGGTAGAGAGATGATTGATAACAAAGAGAGATAGAGAGAAAAAATATTGAGCAAGGTAAAAAAGAGTGAGTGTTATCTCTATCTCCTCAAAATATATATCACTCTCTTTAGTTGTCTCTCCTTTCCTCTCTTGGTTTTTCTCTCTCTTACCTTCTTCCTCCCATCTCCTCTTCCTCTCCTCTCCCAATGTATCTCTTTTTCTCCCTCTCTCTCTATCTTGCTTTATCTCTTTCTCACCCTCTTTTCTCCTCCTATCTCCCTCCCACTCATGACTCTTTTATCCTTGAGCTTGGAATAAATTGAAAAATCATTGTAGCTCTTTCTCCTTAGATCCCCATGAATTGGTTGAGTCCAAGCCTCCTGGAATAATCCATTAAAATCTTCTTTCACCGTCTTTGTACGACATCTAGTAATTGGCCCACTTAGAACTTCCATTAAATCTTCTCTTGAAGTCATGTCATTGTCATCCATGATATCATTTGCAACACAATCTCTTCCTCTCTATCTCTCTATCTATCTCTCTCATTGCCTCTCTCTCTCTCTACGATAATCTCTATCTCTATTCACTTGTCATCTCTCTCTCTCCCACTCTTTCTTCTCTCTTCCTTTCTTGCTATCTCTTACCGGCTCATCACTCACACACTTCCTCTTCTTTTGTTTTCAATCACTTACTATCACTCTATCCCTTTTACTCTCTCGATCCCACTTTCTCCCTCATCTGCCTCTATCTCTCTTCTTCTCACACTCATTGTGTCTCCCTCTAGCTCTTCTTTCTCAATCTTCTATCTCACCCTTCTCTCCCTCAATTACATCTCTCTCTCTCCATCCCTCTCTCCCTCCATCCCTCTCCTTTGCTCTCTCTTTCTTATACGATCAACCTCTCTCACTCTCTCATTTGCTATTTCACTATCTCTCAATCCCTTTAACTCTATTCCTATCTACCTTTATTTCTCAGATTGTTGCTCTATCTTATCTCCCTTTCTAACTCATCCTTTTCACTTTTCTCTCATGAATTTTCCTCACTCTAGTTCTTCTTCTCTTTAACTCTCTCTTTGTCTCTTGTCTCTCCCTCCCTCCCTCCCTCTCCATCTTTCTCCTTCCTTCCCTCCCCTTCTCTCACTCACTCTTTCTCCCTCTCTCTCTCTCACTCTCTCTCCCTCTCACTCCAGATATCTCTCTCCCTCCCCTTTTATTTCTTCCTCTCTCACTCTATTTCTCTCCCATTCATTCTTTGTCACTCTATCTCTTTGTCAGAGGAGAAGAGAGAGGAGAAAGGGAGGGTGTTTACGAGAAAAAGTGTGGGAGGGAGGGAGGGAAGGAGAGAGAAGAAGGGTGTGAGGAAGTAAAGGTAGGTGGTAGAGAAGAAAAATGTGAGAGAGGAGAGAGAGAGCAAGAATGAGATAAAGAGATACTTGTTGAGAGTGTGAGAGAGATGGGAGAGGGTGTGGATAAATAACAGAGAGAAGAGGGAGAGAACTAGTGAGGGAATGGGAGAGAATGTAAAAGAAGAGAGAATGAGAGAAATGAAGAGAGAGAACATATGGGAGAGCAGGAGAGGGAGGGAGAAACAAAAAGAAATAAGTGATTAAGAGAGAGAAAAGAGAAGAGAAGAGAAGAGAGAGAGAGAGAGATTAAGAGGAAGAGAGAAAAGGTAGAAGGTCAGAGAGAAAGAGGGTGGGTGAGAGTTGGAAAGCTTGAGAGGACCAGAGAAAGTATGATTGTGAAAGAGAATAGTTAGAAAGAAATGGAAAAGGGTTAATGAGGAGGCAAGGAGAGAAAGTGCGAGAGAGACAAAGAGATGAAGTAAGATAAGGAGAGATAAGATGAGGAGAGGGAGGGTGAATGAGGGTGAGAGAGCCAAAGAGAGAATTGTGAGGTGATAGAGTGAGGGAGAGAATGAAAAAATTGAACAAGGGTCAGGAAGAGAGGGATGAAAAAAGAGAGAAGAGAGATTGAGATGGAGAGAAGGAGAGAGGTGAGTGAGAGAGTGATAATGAGAGAGCGAGGGAGGGATATTTCTCCTTCATCTCTCTTTGTCAATCATGCTCTCTCACTCTTCTTCTATCTTGTTTCCTGCAACTCTCCTCTCACTCTACCACTTTCCCACTCACTCTTACCCTCTCTCACTATTCTGTCACATGTCTTTCTTTTTCACTCATGGCCTCTCTGTCACTCTCTTTTTCCTTCTATATATCTCTATCTTCCAAAATTCTCTCAACCCATCTTTCTTTCTCTCATCTCTTTCTAATACACCTCTCTCATACTGTTGATGACACTATCCCTCTTCTACTCAATAGCTCTAAAGAGAAGAAAAAGTAAGAGAATAGAGAAAGCAAGAGAGTGATCCCTCTAGCTCACTATTTTATTACTCTCTACCTTCTATCACTTAACCTTCTTTCTCTTTCTTTCTTATTCTCTCACTCTATACCATATCATTCTTCTATCTCTCACTCAAATTCTCACTCTTTACCTTTTGCTCTGTCACTCCATCTCTCTCATGCTTTCTCATGCTCTCTCAACCTTTTATCATCTTTGTGCTCTCCCTTTATTTCACGATCTCTCTCGTTATTTATCTCATTTCCCTCTCTTGCTTTATCTCATTCTTTTTATCTCACATTGCACTCTCCCTTTATGTCATTGTCTCTATATTCCCTCTTTACCTCTCTATCTTTTTTCAAACTCTTTCCAACACACACACTCTCTCTCTCTCTCTTCATCCTTCTCCTTCTCTTCTCTCTTCTCATTTCTCTCCTCTATTTAGCGATAAAGTAGAAGAAAGGGAAAATACAAAAAGACATTTACCTCTCTTTATTAAATATAGAGGGATAGTCATTCTCTCTCTCTCTTCTTGCATGCTCCTTTCCTACCACAATCCCCTCCTCCTCTCCCTCTCTCTCTTTATCCCACTTTCTTTTGTGATAGAGAAATAGAGATGGAGAAAGCATGAGAGAGAGAGCATTAGAGAGAATACTGAAAGAAAAAGTGAGAGTTAGAGAGAATACTGAGAAAGGGAGAGTGAGAGTGAAACAAGATGAGAGAGAAATGATGAGAGAATAAGTAAGAAAGTGTGTGAGATTGAGAGGACAGGGAGAGACAAGAGCGGATAAGATAG
>NW_018165616.1:180817-194056 GCF_001263595.1 Phalaenopsis equestris | reverse complement strand
ATTGAGGGAGGAATGGAGGAAGGGAAAGATGGTTGATGGATGAGAGAGAGACAAGGGAAGAGAGAGATTAAAAGAGAAAGAGAGGGAATGTATCGCAAAAGAAGAAAAAGAATGTGTTTTCTCACACTTCTCTCCCCTATCTCTTGCTCTCTCTTCATTATCCCCTTGCTTATTCTCTTTTTTGTCATTCTTTCACTACCACCCTCTCTCTTTTCCTCTCTTGTTTATTAGTCATCTTTCTCACTCTCTCTCACACTTTTCTCTCTCCCATTATCTCTTTATGTCTTTCTACTCTCTCCCTTTAAACCTGTCTCTTTTTTTGTATCTTGACATCCCTCCCTAGGAGTGAGGGAAGCAAAGAGAGGGAAACTATCAAAAGAGAGTGCGGGAGAGAAAGAGAGGTAGAGAGGAAGGAAAAGAGGGGAAAGAAAAAAAATGAGTTATTAATAGTAAGAGAAAGAAGGGAAGGGAGGAGAGAGAGAGAATAGTGATGAGGAGAGGAAGGAGGGCTAGAGAGACATAGAGAGTGAGAGGAGAGAGATGTAAAGAGAGGGAGAGAGAGGTAGAATCATAATAAAATCATGAAAGTTCATAGAAGAGAGATGGAGAGATTATAATTGAGAGCATATGAGAGATAGAGTGTGAGAGAGCGAGAGAAGTTAGATTAAGGGAAATGTCAATTTCATCTCTATTACCATATTTATCTCTATCTCTCCTCCCTCACTCTCTATCTCTATCTCCCTCCCTCTTCTCTCATTCTAGCTCTCTCTCCCTCTCCTTCTTCATTCAAACTACCACTTCCTCTCTCTTTACTTGCAATCTCTATCATGTGCTCTTTCTTCTCTCTCACTCCCAATCACTCTCTCTTCTCTTTATCCCTTCCTCTATCCATCTTTTACTCTCTATCCCTCTCTCTTACTGTCTCCTAAAATGTCTCTATCTCTCTACCTTTACCACTCTCTTTCTCTCTCCCTCTCTTACTCTATCAACCTCCCTCTCAATTTCTCTCTCCCTTCCACTATCTCATCCCACCATGAGTGTTTGTCTTTCTCTCCATCCCTATCTTGTTTCTCTTACTCTTACTCTTTCACTTTCTCCCTATCCACTTTCTTCCTCCCTCTATCTCTCACTTGCACTATTTGTCGTATCTTTTCTCTTGCTCTCTCTTTAATGAAAGTTTGAGCTAAAGAGAGAGTGAGAGGTTGATAGAAAGAGATAAAAATAATGATAGCAAAAATAGGGTAGGAGAGGGAATGAGAGAGAAAAAGAGCCAAAGAGAGAGAGAGAGAGCAGGAGGGAGAGAGCGTGTGTGAGAGAGATGGAACGCTAGAGAGAGCAAGAGTGAGAGGGAGGGAGGGCGGGAGGGAGAAAGTGATTCCCTCCCTCTCTATATCTCTCTCCCCCTATTTCTCATATCTCTCTCTTTTCACTCTCATTATCTCTCTATCACTCTCCTTCTAAAAAATTTTAACTTTTTTTTACTCTAACTCTCTTCATATCCCATCTCCCTTGGTGTTTCCTTCTATCTAATTATATCTCCCTCTCTCATTCAAACACTCATTCAAACACTCATTTTATTTGATGCTCCTTCCCACTCTCCCTCCCTCCCTCTTACATTCTCTATCTCTCTTGCTCACCTCTTTCTCAATCTCTCTTTCTCTCTCTATTCGCTCTCTCTATCCCTCTCTCTTTCTCTCTCCCACTCATTCTCTCTTCCTCTCACTCTCTATCAAACTACCATTCTCTCTTATACTCCCTCCCTCTCTCACTAAAACTATAAATATGTATCCCTCTCCCTATCTCTTCTCTCTTTCTTCTTCTCTCTATTACGCTCTCAAACTCTGTTGTACCATCAACTTGTCCCTCATCTATATTTCTCCCTCTTTTATCTTTTTCTCCCCATCCCCCACTCTTTTTTTCTAATAAGAGAGGAAGAGAGAGAGCGTAATTAAGTGAAGGAGTGGAGAGATAGTGGGAGAGGGTGAAAGAGAGCGATAGAGACAGAGAAAAGAGATATGCGAGAGAGAAGGGGAGAGGGAGAGGGAGAGGGAGGGGAAGGACAATTAAGAGGGAGAGAGAGTGAAAGTGGTGTTTAAATATGGGAAGAGAGAAAGAGAGAGTCCCATCTCTTTCCGATTTTTTGCCGCTCTTCGTCTCTCTCACTTATGCTCTCTCCCTCCCCTCTCACCTATAATCTCTCTATCACATCCTCTCTAATTCTGTCTCACCTTCTCTAATTCTCTCTCTCTCTCTCTCAATCTCTCTAACTTTTTATCTCTATCTTTCCATTCCAAGATATTGAGAGAGTGTTTGATAGATAGGGAAAGGAGAGAGTGAGAGAAGAGAGTGAGGAAGGGGTGAAGCGAGAGATACATAATAGAGAGATGGGAGAAGAGGAGGGAGGAAGAGATAGAGGGGTTGATAGAAAGAGATAAAAAGAATGATAAAAAAAATAAGGTAGGAGAGGGAATGAGAGTAAAAAAGAGCTGGAGAGAGAGAGAGCAGAAGAGAGAGAGTGTGTGTGACAGAAATGGAATACTAAAGAGAGTAGAAGTGAGAGGGAGGGACGGAGGGAGAAGAGGGAGGGAGAGAGTGAATGCCTCCCTCTCTATCTCTCTCTCCCCCACTTTCTCTTCTCTCTCCTTTTCACTCTCTTTGTTTCTCTATCACTCTCCTTCTCAAAAAGTTTAACTTTTTTTTACTCTAACTCTCTTCAAATCCCATCTTCCTTGGTGTTTCCTTCTCTCTAATTGTATCTCCCTCTTACAAACTCACACTCATTCTCTTTGCTACTCCTTCCCACTCTCCCTTTCTCCCTCTTACACTATTTATCTTTCTTGCTCAGCTTTTACTCAATCTCTCTTTCTCTCTCTTTTCTCTCTCTGCATTCCTCTCTCTTTCTCTCCCACACTTATTCTCTCTTCCTCTCACACTCTTTCAAACTCTCATTCTCTCAAATACCTCCTCCCTCTCTCTCTAAAACTACAAATATGTATCCCTATCTCTTCTCTCTTTCTTCTTCTCTCTTATGCTCTCAACCTCTCTTGTACCATCAGCCTGTCCTCATCTATATTGCTCCCTCTTTCACCCTTTTCCCCCATCCCCCACTCTCTTTCTCCAATAATAGAGGAAGAGAGAGAGAGTAATTAAGTGAAGGAATGGAGAGATAGTGCGAGAGGGTGAAAGAGAGCAACAGAGAGAGTGAGTGAGAAGAGAGATATATGAGAGAGAGAGTAGGGGAGAGGGAGAGGGTGGGGAAGGAGAATTAAGAGAGAGAGAGCGTGAAAGTGGGGTTTAAATATGGGAAGAGAGAAAGAGAGAGATAGTCCCATCTCTTTCCCATTTTTTGCCGCTTTTCCTCTCTCTCACTTATGCTCTCTCCCTCCCCTCTCACCTCTAATCTCTCTACCACAGCTTCTCTCATTCTCTCTCACCTTCTCTAATTCTCTCTCTCTCTCACTCTCTCTAACTTTTTATCTCTATCTTTCCATTTCAAGATATTTAGAGTTTTTGATAAATAGGGAAAGGAGAGAGTGAGAGAAGATAGAGTGAGGAAGGGATGAAGTGAGAGAGATAGAATAGAGAGATGGGAGAAGAGAGGGAGAGAGGGAGTAGGAATGAAGGAGAAAGAGAGAGTGTGAGAGAGGTATAAGAAATAGGGAGGAGCGAATAGTGAAAAGGATATGAGAGAGAAAGAGAGAGAAGATTGAGAAAATAGAGAGTGCAGAGAGCAGGTAGGTAAAATATGGGAGAGAAGGAAAGAGGGTGAAGTGGGAGAAAGAGAGTGAGAGGTGCCATATATGGAGGGATGGAGGGATAAAGAAAGAGAGAGAAAGTGAGAGAAAGAAAGAAATAGTCTAAGATATATTTATCTTGCTTCCTCACTCTCTCTTTCACTATTCTCTTGCTTTGCCATAATGTTGCTTATGTCTTATCTTTCTCTCTCAGTAAACTATTAACCTATTTCTCTCTCCAAATACCCATTTCTATCTCCCTCCTCTCTGTCACTCCCTTGCTCTTACCCTTGATATCTTTGTTTTTCTCTATCAGATAATAGAAGAGTGGAGAGAGTGACATGTTGATAGTTTTAGAGAGATAGTGACCGAGAGAAAGAAGAGAGGGAGAAGTGAAGAGAATGAGAAATTATGAGAAAGAGAGCATGAGAGAGTTAGAGAGTGAAAGATCATTATATTTCTCTCTCACACACTCTCTCTCATTTTCTCTCTCTCTCTCTCTCTCACTCCCTCTCTTTGAAGGGTAAGATGGAGGGAGGAAGGTGGAGGGAGCTTGAGAAAGAGAGAGTGAAAAAGAGGTTGAGAGGATGAGAAAGGCGTGAGAAATTGGAAAAGTGAGAGAAAGTATGGAAGAGATTTAGAGTGGGAGACAGTTAAATGCAGAGAGAGGCTAAAAGGGACATAGAGCAATAGATATGGAGATAAAGTGAGAGAGAGAAGGGTGGGATAGAGATTGAGGGAGGTAGAGAGAGGGGGAGAGAGAGAAGAGAGGAAGGGAGGTAGGGTGAGAGAGAAAGTAAGAGAGAGAGAGAGAGTATGTGTGTATGTGGGAGTGAGTGTGAGGCAGATAACAATAGTGAGAGAGTTAGTGTGGGAGGGAGTTAAGGTAAGAGAAGAGAGAGAGTGCAATTGAGAGACTTATAAAGACATGGGAGAGGTTAAAGAGAGTTGACAGAGGGAGAGAAGTGTGTGCATGTTAGAGAGAGAAAGAGCTCTCCCTCTCCTTCAATTCTGTACCCACTCTATCCCAATCTTTGTCACTCTCCCTCTTCTCTCATACTCTCATTCTCACTCACTATCTCTCTCCCACTCTAACTGTTGCTCTCTCACTCCTATCTCTTTTTCTACTCACTCTCTTTTTCTCTTACTCCTTAGTTATGACATAAAAAGAGAGAGAAGGGAGACGAGAAGAGCAAGAGAAAGAGAGAGAGGGAGACAGGGGAGAGAGAATGTGGGAGAGAAGGACAAGCGATTGGGAGGGTGTTAGAGATAGAAAGAAAGATATAGGTATTGAGAGAATGAAGATAGGGAGAGATAAAAAAGTCGATAAGGGAAAGGGGTAGAATGTGACCAAGAAAGAGACATGTTGAGCTAGAGGGAGTGAAGAGAGATGGGCAAGCAAGAGCAGCAAAGATATCTGGAGCGAGTGAAGAGAGGTGGGCAAGCAAGAGCAACAAAGAGATTGGGAGATAGATAAAGGAAGAAAGAGAGAAAGGGAGAAGAGTGAGAGAAAATGAAGAGTGGTGGAGCGTGAGGGAGAGAAAGTGAGAGAGGGAGAGAAGAGAGGGAGAGAAGGAGAGAAGGAGAGGCCTTAAACCTTCAACTCTCTCATACTTCTATTGAGAGTGAAAGAGAAATTGAGGAGTAAGAGAAAAAGAGGGAGAGAGAGAGAAGAGAAAGAAAGAGAGAGTAAAGAGAATGAGAGAGAAAGGAAGGGAAGAGGGAGGGTGGGACAAAAATGAATGAGAGATAGAGGCGTGAGAGAGCGTGGGGAGAGAAAGTGAGAGAGAGTTTAATAAAAAGAAGAGAAATAGTGAGGGACGAGGAAAGAAAGATAAAGAAAGAGAGAGAATGAGATTTAATGTTAAAGGAGGGAGAGAATAAAAGAAAGATTGAGATTCTGAGAGAAAAAAAGAGCTAGAGAGAGATGAGAAAAAGAGTGGGAGGAAGAGAGTTTGAGGGCTTGAGAGAAAGCAAGAGAGAGAAGGGATGGAGATAAAGAGATAGAGCATGAGAACCAAGAAAGAGAGAAAGAGGGATTGAGGGAGAGTGGGAGAAAGAGTGAAGAGAGCTTTCTCACTCTTTCTCTCTCTACCTCATTTTACACACTCTCCTTCCTCTCATAAGCTAACAACATGACGCTCACTCTCTCACTGCTCTCTCTATCCTCTCTCATATTAGAGTGGGATTATAGTCTTTCACTCGCCCTCTCTCTCGCTCTCTGTTTCCTCTCCCCCTCCCTCTCTCTCTCTCTCTCTCTCTCTTTTGCTCTTGTTTTCACTCTTTCTTCCCTCTCTTTCTTATATTGTGTCTTGCTCTCAAATGTTCTCTCTAGCACTCCCGTCTATTTAGGTATCTCTCTCTCACTGCACCTTTCTCTCCCTTCTTGTAAATTCCTTATCTCTCTCGTCTTTATTGTCTTTCACTCCCGCTCTCTCCTTGTATATCTCCTCTAGCTTAGTCGGTCTAACTTTCGATTATTCTTCTCTCTTCCCACTCCATTCTCCTTGCTCCCTCTCTCCCACTCTCTCTTTTTACTATCTCTTAATCTTGATTTCTCTCTCTCCCTCTCGATCCTTCTTTCACTCTCTTTTCCTTTCTCTATCTTACCTCTCCTATTTTTTCTCTCTCTATCACTCTCTAGTCGCCTCTTTCTCTTTTTCTCTTGCTCTCTCTAACAAGAGATAGAGTGATCGGGAGAGAAAAAAAAGAGGGAGGAGAGAAAGAAGAAGAGAGCTTCTCTATATTAAGAGAGATTCAGAAAGAGACATGTTAATAGATGGATTGAGAGAGGGAGACCGATCGAGAGAATTACAGAGAGGGTGGGAGAGGAAAAAAGATAGAATAAGAGGGATAGAAGGAGAGGAATAGAGAGAGAGGGAGAAAGATGGAGAAGAGAGGGAGGCGGGAAGAAGGAAGTGGAAAGAGGAAGAAAGAGTGAGTGGGAAAGAGGTAAAGAGAGTGAGAAAGAGAGAGTGGGACAGAGGTAGGAAGAGTGACAAAGTGAGTGTGGGACAGAGGTAGGGAGTGTGTAGAATAAAGGAAGAGAGAGGGAAATAGAGAGAATATTAATATCAATCTCTTTTCCCTTCCATTTTGCTTCTCTCTGTCACTCAGTCTCCTTCTCTCAAACTATTAACCTATCTCACTCTATCTATTCTCTCTCTCCCTCAATATATGTCTCTTTATCTCTTTTTTCATCTCACTTAACTCTTTATCTCTAGTTCTCTCTCTGACTCTTCTCTCTCCCTCAATCTCTCTTTCTTTATCAATATCTTTCTCCCTTGCACTTTCTATCTCTTTCTCCCTTAATCTAGCTCTCTCTCATTATTCTCTCACTTGATCTTTCTTTCTCTAACCTCTTATCTTTCTACCACCCTTCTTTCACTTCTCTTTATCTGTTTATCCAACTTCCTCTCTCTATCCCTCTTTCTACTACTCTTCTTTCTCTTCCTCCCCACCTCACTATCCCTTCCACCCTCTCTCTCTTCCTCCCTCTCTCCCTTCATCATTTCCTCTCCACCCTATCTCTGAATTCCTCTCTTAGTGTCCCTCCTTCACACACACTCTCTCTATCTATCTCTATGAAAAAAAGGGAGAGATATTGAGAGAGAGACAATGAGAGAGGAGGGAGGGAGAGATGAAAAGAGAGAGGAAGGATAAATAAAGGAGAGTGATTGAGAGAAAATAAAAGCTGATAGAGAGTGATTCTCTTTTTTTCACTCTCTCTCTCTCATTGCTTCTCTCCGTCACACACACTCTCTCAACGTTTCATTTCATTATCTCTCCATCAATCTCTGTGTTCCTCTCACTCTCCCTCTCATTCTTTATTGCTTTCCCCCTCCACTTGTTTCTCCCTTTTCTCTCTAGAAAGAGGGAGAGAGAGTTAAAGAGAGATAATAGGAAAAGGAAGTGAGAAACACGCACATGCTCTCTCTGCTTCTCTCTTCTGAATCTATCTTCCTCTCTCTCTCCCATCCTATCTTCTCTCCTCTTATTTCTCTCTGTCACTCTCTATTTCTCTCTTTCCCTCTCTCACTGACTCACTCTCTCTTGGTCTCTATATCTCTCTCGTACTCTCCCACCCACCCTATCTTCTCTCCTCTTCTTTCTCTCTCTCATTCTCTATTTCTCCTTTCCCTCTCTCACTGACTCACTCTCTCTTTGTCTCTATATCTCTCTTTCTTGTACTTCGAGAGAGGCAGGGATGAGGGAGTAAGGGAGAGAGAGTGAGAGAGAATGAGAGTGAGAGAGAATGAGAACGAGAGAAAAGACAAAGAAAGATAATGCAAAAGAGATAAGATAGAGTAAGTGATTTGAATAAAGAGAGAGAATAGATGGGAGAGTTAGAGTAGGAAATAGTTAAAGTGGCTAGAAAGAAGTGAAGAGATAGAATATCACTCACCCTCACTCTATTCTCTCTCTTTATAATTATCTGTATAACTTTAACTCTCTCCAACTAACCCTCTATTTTATGTCTTTTTCCCGCCATTATCTGCCTCCTTTATTTTCTCTCCACCCTCTCTCTCTTTTACTCTTTCTCTCTCTCTCTAGCTCACTCTCTCTCATTTCCCTTCCTATCCTCCCTCCCCTTTTAACTATCTTCCACTGAGTGAGAGAGAGTGTATGAGAGGACAATATAAGAGAGAGAAAGAGAGAGATACAGAGAGAGTTCTCCTTTGCTACCCATCTCATGCTCTGTCATTTTTAATCTTTTAGTTATCTTCTCTTCTCTATCTCTCCTCTTTCTCCCTCTCTATCACACACACTCTATCCCAAACTATCAATCTATTTCTCTCCCTCCCCATCTCTTATAATAAGGGATAGAGAGAAAGAAATATCAGGAGTGGTTAGAAAAAGGGAGGATAGAGGGCTTTGAGGAGATATAGAGAGGCAAAGAGAGAGAGAGAGTGAGAGATAGAGTTAGGAGAGAGAGATGGGTTGATGGCTTGAGGGGGGTAGAGAATGGTAAGAGATAAGAGAAAACATAATGAAGCTAATGAATAGTGAGAGAGACATTGGTTGAGGGAGGAAGAGAGAGAAAGTGTAAGGGTGAAAGATATTAAGAGAGAAAGAGTAAGTGAGGGAGATATAAGCAAAAGAGAGTGTGGATAAAGTTAAGTGAGAGGGAGATAGAGATAGATAGATAGAGTGTAAGGGAGAGAGCACTATAAAGGGTGAGATAGGTTGATAATTTTAGAGATAGAGAGACAAAAGAAGCAAGATAGAGGTGGAATGAGAGTGATATCTATATTCTCTCCGTCTCCCTCCCTCTTCCTCTATCTTGTGCATAGGTTGATAGTTTTAGAGATAGAGAGACAAAAGAAGCAAGATAGAGGTGGAATGAGAGTGATATCTATATTCTCTCTATCTCCCTCTCTCTTCCTCTATCTTGCGCTCTCTATCTTTTTCACTCTACCTTCATCTCACTATCTTTCTCACTATCTCTACCTCTGTCCCACTCTATCTTTCACCCTCTTTCCCCTCTTGACCCCTCCCTCCCTCTATTATGTATCTTTCTCTCTCTCTCTCTCTCTCATCCTCTCCATCTATCTCTTTTATTATCTCTTCTTGCCCTCTCCCACCCTCTTCCTAATTATCTTGATTGCTCTCCCTCTCTACATCCATCTCTCAACCTGCAACTCCAAAATCTCTCTCTATGTAGAGATGCTCTCTTCTTCTTCATCTCTCTCTCTCTCTTCTCTCCCGATTTGTCTATCTATTGCTCTCTCTAGCAAGAGAAAAAGAGAAGAAAAGAAGAGTGCTAAAGAGAAAGAGAGAGCGAGAGAGGCGAGAGATATAGTTAGAAAAAGATGGGGAGAGAGGGAGAGGTATCAAGAGTAAGAGAGAGTGATAAAGTGAGTGGGATAGAGGGAGTAAGAAAGAGTAAGAGAGTGGAGTGGGTGTATGAGAAAAGGGATGGGTGGAGAGAGATCAGCTGATCCCTCCATCTCTCTCTCACTCATTGTCACTATCTATCCCTCTCATGTGAGAGAAAGATACAGAGAGGAGAATTAGAAAATTGGAGTGAAAGAGAGATAAGTGTAAGGGAGACTTAGTGAGGGAAAGAGTGAAAAGAGTGAGAGTGAGATATAGAGCTACAAAAAGATGCAAAACTGAAAGAAGGAGAGTGTGAGAGAAAGAGGGGATGGGTGAGATATATAAAGAATGGGAGGGGGAGAGAGTGAAGGAGAGAATGAAAATAAAGAGATATAGGAGATATAAAGAACTAACAAGAGAGAGATGAAGGGACAAAATGAGAGGTAAGGATGGAGGGTCTTTCTTTCTCTCTTTGAGGTGGAGATGGTAATGCAGAGGTGTGAGGGAGAGAGAGTGATGGGGAGAGAGAGGGAGAAGGAGAGGAAGAGAGATGGGAGATAAGAAGAAAGCTGGAGAGAGAGATATTAAGAGTGAGAGAGAGTGAGATATAGCAAGAGAGAGAACTGGAGAAAGGAGGAGTGAGAGAGAGATAGAGAGGGAGAGTGATAGTGAGAGAGAAAGAGAGAGGGAGGGAGAGAGAGAGAAAGAGAGAGGGAGGGAGAGAGAGATAGAATGTAAGTAAGGAGGGTAACAATAGAGAATGAGATTAAGAGAGCATGACAAAGAGAAAGATAAAAATGAAGATAAAGAGGTTGGGGAGAGAGAGATGTATGTAGGAGAGGGAGAGAGAGAAAAGTGTGATAAGGGAAGAATGAGAGAGAGTGTCTGAGAGAAAGATGGGAAAGGAGAGATAAAGCAAAAGAGGGTGAGAGTGGCAAAAGAGGGTGAGAGTGAGAAATGAAGCTAAAAAGAGTGAGAGTGAGAGAGAGAGTGTGTGTGAGTGAAGGATGAATGGAGGTGGTAGTGAGAGAGAGATTTCTCTCACTAGCTCTCTTTTCATAACCCTTTCTTCTACTCTCTTTCTTTGTAATTCTCCCTCTCTCCTTTTGCTCTCACGCTCTTTCTCTCCCTCCTCTCTGGTATCCTATATCTCTACCTCCCTCTTTCTTTCTAGAGATGAAGAGAGAAATTAGAATAGAGAATGATAGAGAAGAGATAAAAAGAGAGGGACGGGTACAGAGTGTGAGAGAGGCTGATGGTACTAGAGAAAGAGTGATTGAAAGAGGGAGATAAATAGTGAGAAAGAAAAGAGAGTGGGAGAGAGGGAGAGGGAGATAGAATACTGAGATAGAGAGAAGAGAGATATAGAATAGAGAGGGTAGGAGAGAGGTATACTTTTATGAAAGGCAGAGTGAGATAATGAGAAGTGATATAGCTCTCTCCATTCTCTTCTCTCATGCTCCTCCATATCTCTCTCTTTCTCTCTCACTCTCATTCTTCCTTTTTCTTTCTGTCCTTCTCACTCCCTCTCTTTTTCTCACTTTTCTCTACTTTTTTTCTATCTTCTTTCTCCCCCTCTCTCTTCCCCCCATTAGTGATTATTTTTGCTTGTTCCTTCTATCACTCACTCTGCTACATGCTTCCTCTCCCCTCTCTCTTCTCTATCTTTTAGTTACTCATTCCCTCTCTTTCTGTCTATCAATTACTCCCTCACTCTTTTTCTCTCTATCCCTTTCTTAGTTCTCGTGCTCTCTCTTTCTCTCTCTTTCTTTCTCTCGCCCGCTCTCACTCTCACCCTCCCTCTCTCTTTCTTGCTTCTCTTGCTTTCTTTATCTTTAAATCTTTTTGTCTCACACATTCTCTCTCTTTATTTCTCTCTCTCCCTTCCTTTTTCTTAGTATTTCTCATTCTCTATCTTTCTTTTCTCTCTCTCCCCCTCCCTCGGTGTTGCTCTTCCTCTTGCTCTTTTCCTCTTTCATATTCCTCTCACTTTTTCTCCCTCATGCTCTCTCTCATTCTCTATCTCTCCTTCCTTCTTTTCTCCCACCCTCTCTCTCCACCCTTTCTCTTTATTTCTCTTCCCACTTTCTCTTTCGTGCTCTTCTATCTACCACTTTGGCCTCACACTCCCCCAACTCTCTAATACACACTCTCTCTCACTCTAATTAAATGAGTGAAAGAGTGAAAGGGATACGGCCTCTCACTCTCTCCCTCTCTTTCTCCTTTCCTTGCTTACTCTATCCCCTCTTTCTAATTCTATCTCTCTATTACTCTATTAACCTCTCTATTCTTCTCTCCTACTGTTACTCACTCTCTCCCGATCTCACTTTCTCACTCTCTCCCTACCTCACTTTCTCTCTCTTACCATGCTCTCCACTCCTCTCCTGCGCTTTGTTCTCCATATCTCACTATCTCTCCTACGCTTTATTCTCACTATCTCTATAAGGGATGTTAAAAAGAGTTAGAGAAGGAGAAGGATGGAGGGAGTGTGAGAATGAGCAAGCTAGGGAGAGAGATAAGAAGCGAGAATGAGCGAGAGAGTAAGGAAGAGATGTTTTCTCTCACTCCCTTTATCTACTATCTCTCTTTCTATCTCACAAACTATCAATATGTACCTCTCTCTTACTCTTTCTCACCTAGAGAGAGAAAAAACAAGCGACAAAGTTAGAGAGAGTTTAAGATTCGAAGAGAGTGGTGAGAGTGAGTGAGAAAGATCGAGAGAGGAAGCATTAGAAAAGTGTAAGAGGGAATATGATAAAGGCATGAAGAGATTAAATCTCTCTTCTCTTTCGCTCTCCCTCCCTCTTTCTTTCCCTCCCTTTCTCTCTCTCTCATTCTAGCTCTCAAACACTCTCCTTCTTCCTCAAGCTTCTTCCCACCACCACTCTCTCTTTCTTTCTATCCTCTCTCATAATCTTTACCTTTATCTCTCTATCTAGCTCTAACACATACCATCTGCTCTTCTTATACCATCAAATACTTCTTAGCTCACTCTCACTCTCTCATTTTCTCTAACTCTCATGCCCTCTCTCTTTATCTCTCTAGCTTTCTCTCCCTCTTCATCACTATTGCTCCCCGTCTATATCTCTAGCTTCCTCTTTCTCTCCTCTCTCTGACTCTCTTTCCATCTATCTTTCTCTCAATCATTCTCTCTCATCCTTCTCTCTTTTTGGTTCTCTCTCACAATATCATACTCTTCCATCTCTATGTCTTTCCTTTGCTCTGTCTCACAATTTGTACTTCTTTCTTACTCCCTATCAATCAATCACTCATTTGATGTATCTATTTCCTTCTCTCTACCTCCCTTTCTTGATGTCTCTCTCTCCTCTCACTCCCTTCCACTTTCTCTCATGCTCCTTATATCTCTCTCTCTATCTCTTGCTCACCTTCTCTCCTTCCATCCATCTATTTCATGGGAAGAGAGATAGAGGGAGAGTAACTAAGGAGAGAAAGAGAGTAAGAAGGAGAGATAGAGAGATAGAAGGTAAGTGATTGAAATATGAAGAGAGAAATAGAGAAAGTAGAGAAGAGACGGTGGGAGAGGGAAAGAGAGAGCAAGGCTGAGGAGGGAAGAATGGAGAGAGGAAAATAGTGAGAGAAGTGAGAGAGAGAAAAAGGGAGAGTGTGAGAAAGAGTAAGAGAGCAAGATAGAGAGATGATATAAATAATGAAAGAGTGAATGGAG
>NW_018165616.1:176782-180807 GCF_001263595.1 Phalaenopsis equestris | reverse complement strand
AAAGAGTGTGAGAAAAGGATGGAAAACATATGGGGTTAGAAGAGGGAGAGAGCTTCCTTTCTCTCATTTGCTTCTCATAAAAGAGATAATAATGTAGAGAGGGAGAGACAGAGAGACGATAGAGAGAATGTGAGAAAGATATGCTAATAAAGAGTGGGAAGAAATAGAAGAGAAGATTGAAAGTGAGAGGGGTGAAAGAGAGAGAGATAAAGAGAGTGAGAGATGGTGTGGTAGAGAAAGAACAATGTGAAAGAATGAAGAGAGAGAGAGAGACAGGAAAAAATAGTTTGATAGATCGGATCAACATATCCTTTCTTCCCAATCTTATCTATCAATCCACCTCATCTCCATCCCAATGGGAGAAGAACAAGAGAAGAGAAAGTGGAAGAGTGAGAGAGAGAGACCGAATAAGAGAGAGAGAGAGGAGAAATGCTCTCTCTCGTATCATCAGCCTCTCTCTCCCTCACTCATTCACTCTCTCACTCTTCTAAATCTATCTCTCTGCCTCTCTATCTCCCACACGTGCTCTCGTCTCTCATCTTCCCTCTGTCTTTTTTCCTCTTTTCTCTTTTTGCCTAACTTCTTGTGAGAAAAAGAGAGAAAGAGAAAGGAAGTAAGCATGAGAGAGGGATAGAGACGAGAGAGAGAATATAAGAGATTTGTAGGGAGAGTTAGTTAGTGAGAGAGGGAGAGAGAAGGAGAGAAAAAGAGAATGAGGACGAAGAGATCAAGAGTGAAAGAGGAAGGGAGAGGGAGAGAGAGAATGTGTGTAAGTGAAAAAAGAGAGAAGGAAAGTACAAGAGATAAGTTGATGAGCAGGTGAGAGAGAAAGGGAGAGAGAGGCAGGTAGAGGGTCCAATTAAGTGGGATGTTCAAAGATGTGCTAGGAATAGAAGAGAGAGGAAATGACATGTAGAGAGGAAGGGTAAAAGAAAGAAAGTGAGATCGATAGAGATAAGTAGTGTGAGATAGAAAAGAGATAAAGAGAGAGGAAGTGAAAGAGATTAATGGAAATTAGAGATATAAAGCAACATAAAATAGAGAAAGAAAAGAGAGTAATAGAGAAGATAGAGAGAGAGTGAAAGAGATTAATGGAGAGAAGCAAGAGAGGATATGAGAATAAGAAGAGGGAAAGGAAGGAGGAGAGAGAGTGAGGGTGAGAGAGAGAAAGTGGGAGAGGGAGGAAAGGAGGGAGGAAATAGAGGGTGAGAGAAAGATGGAAAAGAGAAATTTACTTAGAAAGAAGAGAGAGAATAGAGAAAAAGATGAATTAAAGAGGAAGGAAAGATGGAGAAAGAGAAGAGGAGAGAGTGAGTGAGAGAGTGGGAATGAGAATGTGAGAGAAAGGAAGGTGGAGAGAAGGGGTGAGAGACAAAGAAAGGAAGGTAAGGAGGGAGGGTGAAAAAGTAGGGGAGAGGTCGAGAGAGAGGAGGAGAGATAGAGATGAAAAGAGAGGGGTTGAAAGTATGAGAGGGAAGGAAGAGACAGAAAGCAAGGCAGAATTAGTAAAAGAGGGAAAGGTAGGGGTCAAGAGGGAGAAGTTGAGAGTACAAGAGAGAGAGAGGGAGGTGGAGCAAGAGAGGGAGAGAGAGCACAAGCCATCATATGTGAAAGAATGTAGAGAGCATGAGAAGAACGTGCGTGTGTGATAAAGAGAGTTCTGTACACTATTTCAGCTAATCATTAAGATGAATTGTCATTATATTTATAAATAAAACTTTAAATCCTATTAAGACTAAACCAGAACCTGTGAAAACAAGATCATGTTTTTGTCTTAGTGTACTGATATTTAGCTCAATATGAAGTTATTGTCAAGGTTATCTTAGCAGCAACTGATACAACCATAACACTACCTGAGTGATAAAAAGACAAGAACCAAAAATACCTATATACTTTTAGCTGGCTCTTAATTGATTCATTGTCCTCCTTCTTAGACTGTTTCACCTCCTTCTTTATACGACTGCCCTTCACTATTTTCTTCGCCTCTTCCAACTCCGCCTTTTTCGCCTCTTCCAACCCCATCTTCTTAGTCTCTCTCTTTGTTTTATCTCAAACACTCTGTAACTCTCTTAGTCTCCTATATATTGATTTATCATCCTCCATCACTTTTATCTCTTTCTATGTCTCTCTCGCTCCATCGTCATCTCTTATTCTCCCTCTTTGTTTTATCTCAAACACTCTGTAACTCTCTCACTTAGTCTCCTATATATTGATTTATCATCATGTCTCCTCTCTTATATCTCTCTATTTAGTGCTCTCCTTCTTTCTCTCCCTCCCTATCTTTTCTCTCACTAGAGAGAGAGAAAAGAGATGAGAAGGATAGAGAGTTAGAGAGAGGTAGAGAAGAAGAGAAAAATGGAGGAAGATAGAGAGAATGAGAAAAAGATGAGGGGGATAGATCCAGAGTGAGAGAGAGTGACAATGAAAGTGCGAGAGAGAGGCAGTGGGAAAAAGAGAGGGAGAGATGTGAAGATAGTTAGGTTGATCCTCATCTCTCTGACTCACTCTCTATAGCAGTTTATCTCTCTCCTGTGAGAGAATAAAACATAATAAAAATAGAAAGAGCGAGTAGGAAAGAAAGATAACAGTGGGATTGAGTTTCAAAGAGAAAGAAAATAATATATAGAAAGAGTGAGAGAGAGATAAGATAATGAGAGAGAATAAGAGATAATAAGGTAGAGAGAGTGAAAGAAGGAGATAGAGATATATATGGGTAGGGAGAGGCAGATGAAGATACAAGAACAATAGGAGATAGAAGGAGAGAGATATCAAGAGTGAGAGAGCGATGGATCAAGAGAGAGGAGTAAAAGAGGGAGATGAGAAGGAGAGTTGACGTGAGGGATAGAAAGAGATAAATAAAGAAAGGGAGAGGTAGAGAGAGGCAAAAAGAGAGAGCATGAGAGAGTTAGAGAGAGGGAAATGACATAGATGTGAGTGAAAAGGGAGCATGAGAGATAGAGAGGGAGGGTGAGAGAGAATTGTGAGAGAAAGAACCCGCATTCCCTCCCTCTCTATTCTATTTCTCTAAATCATGCTCTCTCTCTCCCACTCTCTCTAACTTTCTCTTACTGTCGCTCCCATCTCTCTCCTTCTTAATTCTCTCAGTTTATCTCTCTATATCTCTCTTCCTTCCTCTCTTATTTTGTCTCACTCTCTATCCCTTTCTCTCCCCTCTCTTTTTTGCTTCTCATTCTCCTCTACCTCTATTCTTTTTTCTCTCAATATCTCCCTCTATTTTAGTCACTCTAATTCCCTCCTTCTTATTGTCTCTGATTATTTCTCCACTTTATTTCTCTATTACCCTCTTCTCTCTCCCAACTGATCTTTCACCTCCACAATAACTCTCTTTCACTCTTTTTATCTCTCATCCTCTCTCTCGCTCCCTCTCTCAGTTACTCTCTCCCCCTCATGCTCTCTCTCATTTATTCTCTTTCTCCTTCCCTCCCTCCCTCTACTATCCCTACCTCTGATACTCTTACTCTTCTCTCTCTTATTATTCTCTTTCCCTCTCACACTTTCTCTTTCTTCTCTCTCTCACTCCCCGATCTCTCTCCCACCTTCCATCTCACACTCACTTTCATTAAAAGGGTGAGAGAGTTGAAGGGGCATGTCCTAATTCTCTCTCTCTCTTGGACATCTCTATCACTCATTATGTTCTCTCTCTTACTCTCCACACTCACTCACTCACTCCCCTTTATTGCCTCTCTCTTTCACACTCTCTAAATATATTTTATCTCTCTTTTGTTGTTATGTCCCTTTCTCTTCTGCTCTCTTATACTCTCTCTCCTTCTCCCTCTCTCCCTCCCTCCCACCCTACCTTCGCACCTGCCCCTAACTCTCTTGCTCTTCACCCCCTCTCTCCCCCTTCTTTCGATCTTTCTCTCTCGCATGCTCTTCATCTTTATCTCATTCTCTATATATCTATGTATCTCCCTTCTATTATTCCCTCTTGCTTCTTCTTTATTTGTCTCTCACCTTCCTATACTCTTAACCCCTCTGTCTTTCTCTTGCTCTACTTCCATCTC
>NW_018165616.1:174639-176199 GCF_001263595.1 Phalaenopsis equestris | reverse complement strand
TTCACTCTCTTTTCGTTCTCTCTCTCTTTCTCTCTCTCTTTCACTTACTCTATCTTGCTATCTTTCTCCCACCCTCTCTCTCTCTCTCATCTCTTTCCTCTCTCACCCACTCTCTCTCCCTTACTGCCTCCCTTACTCCCTCCCTTCATCTTTTTCTCTCTCACTTTTTCTATCTTCTCTATTTAACTTCATCTTTCTTTCTCTCTTTCTTTTGCTACATTTATCAACCTCATGCTTTTCTTCTTAATCTGTCCCTTCCACCCTACCCCCCCTCTCTTCCTATTCTCTTCTTATCACCGCCTTTTGCTCTTTCATTTACTTACCTTTCTATACCCATCTCTCCCTCGCCTCAATAAATTTTTATCACTCTCTCCCTCTCCTCTCATTCTCTTTTTATCTCACTAGTTCTATTTTTCTTGCACTCTTTTCTTCCCTATCCTAGTCTCCATCACTATTTGTATCTTTGTTCTCTTTCTCCCCCACAATGACTATATCTTGCAATCTTGCTCCCTCACTCTCACTCAATCCACCCTCACTCTACTACTCTCCCTCTTCCTTTTGTTCTCTCTATCACTCTTCATCTCCCCCCCATCCCCTCTCTCTACTACCACCCTCCCTCTTTCTCTCTGTCACTGTTTCTCTCACTACTTCACTCTCTTCAGATGCTCACTCATCTCTAATTTCTTTATCTTTCTATTATATCTCATGCTATCCTTCCCTCTCTCTCTTTCTCACTATTACTCATTATCTTTTCTCATATTATCCACCTCTTTGTTTCTTCTTGCCTTATTTCTCACTCCCTGTTGTCCCCCATCTTTCTCCCCCACTCTCTTTTAGTTTCACCCGCCCTTTTGTATTGCTATTTCTTATCTCTCCATATTGACTTTGTCTTTACCTATCTCAATTCCTCTTAGTTCAATCTCTCTCGCTACCTTCCTCATCTCACTATCTCATTATCTTCCTCACTTACTCTCCCTAACACTCTCTAGTCAATCCCTCTTTATCCTTCTCTTGCTATCCTTTCTCCCTCTTACTCTCTCTTCTTTCATTCTCTCTTCTTTCTCTTACCTCACTCTTTCTCTTCCCTATCTCTCAAATACAATCTCTATATCGCTTTCCCTCTTTTATCTCTCTCAATCCCCAACATCTCTCCCTCATAGTTTCCAACTTTCTCTCATAATTCTCTCCCTTGCTTTCACTTTTACTCCCTCAATCCCTCTCCCGCATCCTACTCTCACTTTTTTATTAGTTTTATTCTAATTCTCTCCCTCTATATATATTTCTACCTTGCTCTCTTGCACCCTCTCTCTCTCACTCTCTTGTCTCTCTCTCCCTCTTTCACACTTGCCTATCTCCTAATCTCTTTAATTCTCTCTCATCCCACTCTCTCCTTCCATATATATACCCTCTTCTCTCTCATTGTCTTTCTCTTTCTCTCATTCGTTCTCTCTCACTCTCCCACTATAGTTCTCACTCAATCTCTCCTCGCTCTATCTTTCTTACTCATTAGTTCTTGCTCTCTAGGTCTCCTCGATGTACCTCACTCTTCTCTCTTCTTAC
>NW_018165616.1:164379-174206 GCF_001263595.1 Phalaenopsis equestris | reverse complement strand
CCTGCTCGCTCTTGCTCTCTCTTTAATCCCTCACATTCCTTCGCTCAGTCTCTCTTTCTCAAAAACTCAATCCTCTCATTATTTCATCACTCCTTATTTCTCTTTAGCTACCTCACTGTTCCTCTCTATCTTTCCCCTTCTCTCTTGCTCTCTCTAATTCTCTTACTTCCATTTTCACTTAGTCTCTCTCCACTTCTCTCTCTCACTCTCTTTCTCTCTCCTACCTCCTTTTCATTCTTTCTAACTTCATCACTGTAGTCCTCTTTTTCCTCCACTCCCTACCTTATTTCTCACTCCACTTTAATCTTTTTCACTCTCTCTCCATCCCCCTATCCTTCCTTCCCTCTCTCCCTATCCCTCTGATCATGCTCTTTCTCTCTAGCTATCTAACTTTATCTTCTTTCTCTCTCTCACTCTCTCTCCCTTGCTCTCTTTCTCTCTCACTCTCTATCTCTTAATATCTCCCACTTATTCCAACCCTTAAAAACTACCTCTCCATGTCTCTTTTTCTCTCCATCTCTATCTCCCTTCCTCTCTCCATTTCCCTCATTATTCTCCTCAATACTCTCTCTATCTTCTCTCTCTTTCTTCTCTCACACCATTCTTTTTCTCTCCCACAGTCTCTTTCACTCCACCTCTCCTGCTCTCTGCACTCTCTTCTCTTTCTTTCACTCTCATTCTCTCTCTCTCTTTCTCAATCTCTTACTTTTTGGCCTTATCACTCTCTTGCTCTCCCTCTATCCCTCTCTCAGTCCCGTCTCTCTATCTCTCCCTACCACCCTCCCCCACTCTCTTTATCCCTCACCCTCTCCCTCTTCCTCTCATCCTCTTCCTAACTCTCTCTCTCCCACTCTCTCGCCTTATTGTTATATCTCTCCCTCTCTCATATCCTTTCTTTCTCTTAACTTCACTTTTACTCCATTTCTTGCTCTCTCTCTCTCACTTACTGTCCCTCACTCTTCGCTCTCACTCATCTCTCCGACCCCTCTATCGCACTCTATACTTTTGTATTTCCCTTCCTAGCCACTATGTACCTCTTTCTCCCTCACTCACACACACACTCTCTCTCCCTCCATCTTTTTATCTCTCTCTCTCCCCCTCTCTCACACACATACTCTATCTCCCTCCCTCAATCTGTCTTGCTCTCTCTCTCTCTCTCTCCCCACACTCTCTTTCTCCCTCTGATGCTCCCTCTCTTTCTCTCTCTCTCTCCATACTTATCTTATTTTCTCTATCCCTCACTCTCTCTTCATCTCCCCTACCACTATCTATATTTCTCTCCCTTTTTCTTCCTCACTCTATCTCTCTCGCTTCTTCTCTCCACCTCCCTCTCTCTGTCTCTCTCACTCGCTTGCACTCTGTATCTTTCTAACTCTTCTCCTTCTCTCTTATAATCTCTCTCTTACTCTTCTCTCTACTAGTCCCTTTCTCACGCTTGCTCTTACACTCTCAACTATCTTCCCCTCCCTCCCTCCCCAACTCCCTTTGTGTCTCACACTCCTCCCCTCCCTCTCTATTTACCTCTTTTGCTTGCTCTATCTCTATCTCATTCTCCCTCTCTTTTATTACCTCTCTTACTCTATTTATTTTCTCTCTCAGCCGCTATCACTCTCTCACTCTCTCATTTGCTCACTCTCTCTCTCGGTTGCTCTCTCTCAATTCCTTCCAACCACCAAACACTCACTTCCTATGTCCTCTTTCTATCTCTACTCATTTTATCTATATCTTATTCTCCCTCTCTTTTATTATCTCTCTCAGCCCCTATCTCTCTCACGCTGTCATTTGCTCTCTCTCTCTCGGTTGCTCTGTCTCAATTCCTATCCAACCGCCAAAAACTCACTTCCTATGTCCTCTTTCTATCTCTACTCATTTTATTGTTGTCCTTCCCTTTCTCTCTTACACTCTTTGTCCCACTCCCACTCTCGCTCTCTTTCTATCCCTCGTTAATCATCTCACTCACTCCCTCTATCTCTCTCTTTTCATCCATTCCTTCTACTTATATTGCTCTCTTCTCTCTCTCAAGATATTCCCTCTAGTTTAGTCACTCTCTCATCACTCTACCCTCATCTATCTCTCATTTTTTCTCACTTTCTCTCACACATCTCACTCCGCTTCTCCCTCCTTCCCCCATCTCTCCCTCTCTCTCTTCTTATCTTTCACACATTCACTATCTTTCTTGCTCTCTCAGTTGCTCTATCTTTTCTCGTTCTCTTCTCCTTTTGTTTCTTTCCTGCTCTCTCTATCTATCTTCAATTTAAATCTCACTATCACTCCCTCCCTCTTTCGCTCCCATTCTCACTCCCTCAATCTTTCTCTTTAATTTCATACTTGATCATCCCCCCTCCACCTCCCTCTCATTCTCTTGGTCTCTCCTTTATCACTCTTACTTCACTCTATCATTGCTTACACTTTCTCTTGCTTTATCACTCACTCTCTTTTTCTCACCTTTCACTCTCACACTATTTCTCACATTCTTCTATGCTTCTCTCTTTCTTTTTCCCTCCCTATTTCACTCTCTCTCTCTCTCACACAAACATCTTTATCTCTCTTTCTTACACTCTCTCTCACTCTCTCTTCCCTCACTCTCTCTTTTGTCTCTATTTCTCTCTCATTCTATCTTTCTTGCCTTTCTCTCACTCAAGATAAAGAATCTTGAGAGTGTGTGGGATGGAGAGGGGTCGAGATGGAGAATATTGAAAGAAGGTGTGATGGAGTGAGATAGAGAATGGAGAGAGAGAGATGAGGAGAAAGAGAAAGAGTGAATAAAGGGAGAATTAGGTAGAGATTTATAGACAAAGAGAAAAGGTGAGTAAAAAGAGAGTAGCCGTGGAGTGAGAGAGAGAGTGAGAAAGAGAAAGAGAGAGCAAATGTGTGATGTACAAAGAGAGAAGAGTAAGATAAAGAGGGAGAGTGAGATGTTGAGGAAAAACAAGGGTAGGAGAGATTGAGAGAGGTGGAGAGAGTTAAGGATGGGGAGAGTGTGATGAGTGAGCAAGAGGGATATAGAAGAGAGAGTGTGAAACAGATAGATAGAGACAGTGAGAGGTAAGAGAGGGAGGGGAGAGAGAATGTGAGTGACTTAAATAGAGTGAGACATAATAGATTGATGTAGACTAAGAGAGGGTAGGAGGAAAAGGAAAGCGTGGGAGAAAAGAGAAAAGTATTAGAAGATTGAGAGAGAGAAATATGGAGAGGTAAAGAAAGGGAGAGAGTGAGGGAGAGCAAGCGAAAAAGGGAGTAATAAGGAGGGAGTGTGCGAAATGATTTTTTTTTTAATTCATGCAATAAGAGTAATAGAGAGAGAAAAAGAGAGAAAATGGATATTGAGCTAGAAAGGAGGAAGAAATAGTGAGAGAGATGAGACAGAGAAAGATGGAGAGAGCTAGAGAGAGTGAGAAAGAAAAGTGAGAGGAAAGAGAGAGGGAGTGAGAGGGAGGTATAGCTAGAGGGAGAGTGAGAAAGCAAGAGAGAGAGGGAGAGAGAGATAAAGAGGAGGGAGAGAAAGAGAGGAATGGTGAGAGGGTAGAAAGAGAAGGGAGTGAGAGTGAGTAATAGAGAGGAGGAGAATATGAGAATAGAGAGGGGAGTGGGAGATCAAGCTTGATAGAGAGAGGTACGAGTGGAAGAAAAAGTCAAAACAATTAAGGGAGAGAGAAAGAGAGCAAGGAAGAGAGGGTGGAGTGAGCAAATGAAAGAGAGTGAGAGGAGCAAGAGATAATGATAGGGAAGTGAGGGTACGAGATGGTATTGTGAGAAATGAAGGGAGATATAGAAAGATTAAAGGAGAGTGAGAATAAGAAAGATATGAGAGAGGAAAGATAGCAAGGGAAGAGATAGTAAGAGGGAGTGAGATAAGGAGGGGGAGGAAGAGCGAGGAAGAGAAAATGATGAAGGGAGAGATAATAAGAGAAATAAAGAGGATATAAAGAGAGAGAGATGAAAACAGGGAGAACAAAATTGAGAGGAGAGAACGAAGTAAGAGGGAGAGAAAGAGCGAGAGTAATGAAGAAAGAGAACAAAAGAGCATTGGAGGGATAGAGAAAAAAGAGAGGGACAAAGTGAGAGAGGGAGGAGAAGAAGAGATGGAGGGAGAGAAGGATGGAGGTAGATATGGAGAGAGAAAGAGAGAAAAAAGGAGAATGTGACAAAATAAGCTTGCGAGGGAGAGGAGCGAGGGGTAGAATGCGTGGGGCAATAGGAAGGGAGAGGGATAAAAGGAGAGACAGAGGGTGGAAAAGATGGGAAGAGAGAAGAAATAGGGAATATAGAGGAGAAATAGAGAGTACGAGGAAGAAAGAGAGTGAGTGATAAAAAATAAGAGAGGGAGCTAATGAGAGAGGAAGATAGATGGAGAGAAAGAGAGAGAGATAAAGGGAGATAGAGATTGAAATAGAGAATGAGAGAAAGAACCTGATAGAGGTAGGAGCGATAAAAAGATATGGGGAGAGAGAGGGATTGACAGAAAGAGAAAGAGTGAAGGAGAAAGGGCGAGAGAGATTGATTGAGAGATAAACAAGAGGGTGTGAGAGATATAGTTTTCAATAGAATGAGAGGGAGAGTAAGAAGGAGAGTGAGGGAGAAAGATGAAGAGAAAAGAGAGATAGGATAAGAGAGAAGGAAAGGAGGGAAGAAGGGAGAGAGTAAGAGAAAACAACGAATAAGAAAATATAGGAAGAGTCATAAAGATGGAGATAGAGGTAGAGATGACAAAGAAGAGAGGAGGCTTAACAATGGTAGAGAGATAAAGTGGGAGTGAGAATGGGAGTAGCAAAGAAAGTGAGTGCAATAGAAAGGTGAAAAGATTAATACAGGGTGCAAAGGATGTAGAGCAATAGAAAAATATTAAGGGAGGGAATAAAGATATTGAAAAAGAGGGAAGGAGGGAGGGATAGAAATAGAAAAGTACGAGCTAGAGAGAAGGATAGAATGAGAGAGAAAAAAGGGAGGGAGGGATGGAGAGTAGAGAAAGAAAGTAGAAAAGGGGATAGAGAGCTTGATAGGGCAAGAGATATAAGAATGAGTGAGCACAAAAAAAAGAGAAAGAAATGAGAGTAAGAGAGATAGAGGAAGAAAAATGGAAGGGTGAGAGAGGGAGAGAGTGAGAGAAAGAAACATGATAGAGAGATTAGAGAGGGAGGAGAATAACGGAGAGAGTGTGTGATAATGATATATAGAGGGGCAAAGAAAAAGAGAGATGAGAGAAAGTGAAAGATGAATAAAGAGGTAGATATAATGCGAGTAAAAGAGAAAGAGGGAGGGAGAGTGATTGACCAAGATTGTAAGAGAGAGGGAGAGAGGTAAATAGTGAGGGAGGGACGGAGAGTGAGACACAAAGAGAGGAAGTGAGGGAGGGAGGTAGAGGAAGAGAGTGGAGAGAGCGAGCGAGAGAGAGAGAGAGGACTGATAGAGAGAAGATTAAGAGGGAGATTATAAAAGAGAAGGAGAGAAAATGAGAAAGATAGAGTGCTCAAGCGAGTGAGAGAGACACAAAGAGGGAGGTGGAGAGATGAACAGAGAGAGATAGAGTGAGAGAAAAAAGGGACAAGAGAGATGAGGATAGAGTGAGGGATAGAGAGAATAAGATAAGTATGGAGAGAGGGATAAAGAGATTTGGGGAGAGAGAGAGTGAGCAAGAGAGATTGATTGAGGGAAAGAGAGTGTGTGTGCAAGAGAGGGAGACAGATAAATAAGGAGATGGAGAGAGTGTGTGTGTGTGTGAGTGAGGTTGGAAGTGGTGAAAAGTTTCTTAAAACTTAGAGAGATATGTAGAGAGTGCGAGAAAGAGGGGTGGGAGATATGAGAGAATGTGAGGGACAGTGAGGAAGAGTAAGTGAGAGAGAGAAAGAGAAAGCAATAAATGGAGTAAAAGTAAATGAGAAAGAGAGAAAGGATAAGAGATAGGGAGAGAGTTTAGAAGAAAGGGAGAGATATATAGCAATAAGGTGTGAGAGAGAGCTAGGAAGAGGGCGGTAAGAGGCTGAGAGCGAAAGGTTGTGGGTGATGAATAGGCCAACTGGGGGAGGGAGGAAGGGAAAGATAAAGAGACGAGACTGCGAGAGAGAGATAGAGGGAGAATGAGAAAGAGATAAATTGAGGGATAGAGAGAACGAGAAAGAGAGGGAGGAGGTAGAGTGAAAGAGTGGGAGGGAGAGACAAATAAATGTTTGAGAGAAAAAAGTGAGAGAAAAAGGAGGGAAATAAAGAGAAGAAGGGAGATCAAGAGGGAGAGAAAGAGGGACGTGGGGTGGGAGTTTCTGAGGGTTAGAATGGGGGAGAGATATACAGAGATAGAGAGTGAGAGAGAGAGAATATAGAGTGAGAGGGATAATAAGAGAGAGATAGATTGAGAAAGAGAGTGTTAGCGAGGGATAGGGGAGAGAGAGATTAAAGAGGGATAGGGGAGAGAGAGACGGTGAAAGCGAGTAAATGGGAGCAAACAAATAGATTCAAAGAATGAAAAGATAGATAGAAAGAGGGGTGAGAGTGAAAGAGAAACAAACTACAAAAAATAGATAGAGTACCAAAGAGTGATAGGGAGAAGAGAGAGAAAGAAAGAGAAAGAAACATTGACAAATAGAGAGAAAGAGAGAGAGAGATAGAGCAAGAGTGAATAAACACAAGAGAGATAGGGAGAGAGGGAGGGATAAAGAGGTAAAGAGAGCGAAAGAGGGAAAGGGGATGAAGACATGAAGGGAGAGAGAGAAGGATAAAGATAGAGTGATGAAACGAGGGAGAGGGAGAGGGAGAGAAAGGACTAAAGCGACGAAATTAGAAAGCGAAGGAAAGGAGGGCAGGGAGAGAGAAAGAGAGTGAGAGAGGGAAGAGGAAAGAGATTGAGAGAGAAAGTAAGTAAGAGAGGTAAAGAGAACAAAAGGAAATGGAGCGATAGAGAGTGATAGTGTGGAAGAGAGAGCTAATGAGAAGTAGAAAGAGAAGAGATAAAGAGAGAAATGGAGACAAAGTTTGAGAGGGAGGGGATGGAGTGAAAGATAAAGAGAGATGAAAGATAGAGAGAGATAGAGAGTGCAAAAGATGGGGTGCAAGAGAGGAATGGTGAAAGTGGGAGAAAGAGAGGGATGGAGTTAAAGAGAGAGAGTGCAAATTATTGAGAATGCGAGAGATGAGAGAGATATAGTGAGAGGGGGGTAAAAGAAAGAAGGTAAATAGAGTGACAAAGATTAAGAGAGGGAGAGAGAGGGTCAGGGAGTGAAAAATAATGAGAGAGAAAAAGAGATTGATATAAATAGAGAGACCGAGAGAAAAGAGGCCAAAAGAGAGAGTGAGAGAGAAGCAAAATAAACTAAATAAAAGGGGAAAAAAAGCATGAAGAGTTAGAGTAAGAGCTTAGAGAAATAAAGGGAGTGAGGGAAGAGAGAGAAGCAAGACAAGATTCAGAGAGTAGAGAGAGACAAAATAAATAATATGAGATAAAGGGAGAGAAGAAGTGGAAGGGAGAGGGGGAGGGATGGAGATAGAGAACTAGGAGTGGGACAAAGAAGTGTGAGAGAAAACAAAAAAGAGAGAGAAAGAGAAAAAGTACGAAAGAGATAAAGAAACGCAAAAGAAGATATGGAGTAGAAGATAGAGTGAGTATGAAGAAGAGAGTAAGAGAAAGGGAGAAAAAATTGGAGAGAGAGGGAGTGTGATATTGAGGAAGAGTGAGAGGAAGAAAGAGAGGGAGAAAGAGGAAGGAGCGAGAGAATAAAGAGAGTATAGTAAAAGAGAGATCTCAATAGAGTGAGAAATAAGTATAAAGATATGGAGGGAGAAAGGAAAGATATAGAGAGAAAGAGAGAAAGAGAGTGAGGAAGTGAAAGTGAGAGAGGGTGAGAATGGGAGAGTGGGTGGAAGAGGAGAGTGTGTGAGAAGAAATTGAGTGTAAGTGCGAGAGGGAGAGATAGAAAGGGATTGAGAGCAAATAGTAGGCCAAGAAAAGGAGAGACAGAGAAATGGATTGAGAGCAAGATAACGCAAGAGAGTATGAGAAATGTGTGAGGATAGAGGGACAAAAGAGGCAACGAGATAGAGATGGGGGAGAGGGAGAGAGTAGGAAGAGTAGGAGACAGAAATAGGAGAGATAGTGGAAGGGAGGGAGAAAGAAGAAAGAGACAAGTGAGGAAGCAAGAGAGAGAGAGAGAAAAAAGGAAGGAGGGAGAGAGGGAGATGGAAGGTGAGATATAAGGAGAGAAATAGATGGAATTTAAGCTGGATAGAGGGAGAGCAAGGCGAGAAGTAGGGAATGGAAGAGAGAGGGATGAAGATTGATAGAGAGAGCAAAAGAAAGTAGAAGTGAGAGTGAGGGAGGGAGGAAGCGATTGTGAGTGAGCAAGAGAGTGATCGAGATAGTGAGGGAGAGGGCATGAAAGGGGAAGAGAGAGAATAAAGACAAAGAAGAGAGAGAATTGGGATGGAGATAGTTTGTGAGATTAGAGAGCTTAAGAGAGCAAGGAAGGGAGGGATAAATAATAAAAGAAATAGAGCAAACAAAGGATTGAAGGGAGAGATATTGAGAGATACTGAGAGAGAGAGAGGGGAAAAACTTAGAGAAAGTTATAGAAATAGTAGAGAGAAGGTGACAATAAGGCTGGGGAGCGTGATAAAGATAGAGATTGATAGTGGAAGCTATTGTTTGAAGGAGAAAGATAGAGAACGAGAGAGATAGAGGGTGGAATGGGAGTAGAGATAGTGGAAGGGAAGGGGAGAGAGAAATATGAACAATATAGAGGGAGTAAGAGAAAAATATAAGGTGAGGAAAAGAGACGATGAGAGGATCTCAAAGTAGAGGGCTTAAGAGAGAAGAAGGGAGGGAACAAATGAGGGTGTGATAGAATAGAGAGAAGATGGAGAGAGTTGGAAGAGAGTGAGAGAGAGTGAGAGGGAGATAGAATGTAAGGGTATGTAAGAGAAGAAAACAAAAAAAGGCTCGGTAAAAATTATAAAATAATTGAAGGTGAATATAGGAGAGGTATCCAAATAAAGGATGGAGAGTAGGTGACTGGAAAAGCAAGTGTGTGTGTGTGTGAGAGAGAGAGACTGAAGAAGTGAGATAGATATAGAATGAGTGACAGAGAGTGCAGGGGAAAGGATAATATAAGCAACTAAGAGAGATAGTGAGAGAGAGAATAATGAAAGAGAGTGAGAGAAAGAGGAAAGAAGAGATAGTAGGAAAAGAGGGAGATGTTCAGAGAGAGAGAGAGTGATAGGGCAAGAAGGAGAGAGAGATAGTGAGAGGGAGAAGAGAGAGAAAAGAAAGAGCAAAAGAGAGATATAGTAAGTAAGAAAGAATGATTGAAAGAATGAGGGCGATAAGGGTGGGAGAGTTAAAGTAAACAAGAGAGGGAGAGGGAGAGGAGTTAAAGAGAGGATGAGAAGGGCAGATAGAGACAAATGATTGAAGATAACAAGCAAAAAGGAGAGAGTTAAAGAGAGGGGGAGATGAGAAGAGAGAGAAAAATGATTAAAGATAGGAAGCAAAGAAAGGGAGAGAGGTGTTGGGAGGATTTGGAGGTGTGTATGGAGCTAGAGTGGGCTAAGGATAGAGAGATAGAGAAAGAGAGAGTGAGTGGGAGTGGGAAGAGAGAGATAGAGCAAGAACTGAAATTGAGAGAGAGCGAGTGATAGAAATGAGAAAAGAGAGTAAGATTTTTAATCAAAGAGAGGGAGAGAGAGAGAGGGTAAGAGAGCAAGATAGAGAGAGAGGGAGCGAGAAAGTGAGAGGGAGAGTAACAGAGCTAGATAAAGGGAGAAAGATAAAGAGAGGGAGAATTAGAATGAGATAGAGAAAGAGAGGGAGAAAGAGCATGAGAGATATATAGAAAGAGATAGAA
>NW_018165616.1:161294-162759 GCF_001263595.1 Phalaenopsis equestris | reverse complement strand
AGAGAGGTATTATGGGAGGGAAGGAGGGATAAACACAGAGAGAGGAGAGAGGTATTATGGGAGGGAAGGAGGGATAAACACAGAGAGAGGAGAGAGAGAGGAGCTAGATGGAGTGCAGGAGAGATTGAGAAGGAAAGAGAGGTAAATAGAGAGAGAAGAGAGATTGTTTGAGAAAGAGGGAAATAGTAGGAGAGAGAGAGAGAAGAACGGAGGGAGGTGAGAAGTAGGGAAGAGGGGAGGGTGGAGGTGGGCAAGAGTTAGATAGAGAGAGTGGGAAAGAGAGAGAGAGAAAGAGAGAGAGAGAAAACAAGAAGCATTAGAATTGAGAGAGCATGCATGCGTAAGAATGAAATAGAGAGAGATGAAGGGAGGGAGAGGCATAGAGCATGAGAGAGAATACAGAGAGAATAGTAGAGAGGGAGAGAACCATAGTGAGAGAGATAGACCAAGAGAGAAAGAGAGAAGACCAAGAGAGAAAGAGAGAGCATGAGAGATTGGAGAAGAGGGAGGGAGAGAAAAGGTGAGAGAGAGATGAGAAAGATCAAGAGAAATTAAGACAGAGAAAGAAAGCGAAGGAAAATGATAGAGAGGAGTGATGTAGAAAATGAAAGAGATAGTTAGTGAGAGAAGGAAAGAGAGAACAAAAATGAGAAGATAAAAAAAAGTGTAAGAGAAGAGAGAGGGTGGGGGAGGGAGAGAGAGATATAGAGAGAAAGAAAGAAGAGAGTGGTAGTGAGGGAGGAAGAGAGAGACAAATGGCATGCAAGAGATAGGTGAGATAGTGTGGGAGGGAGTGAGGGGGAGAGAGGAAGATAGAGAGAAAGGGAGAAGAGAGGAATAATGAATCTAGATGGTGGGAGGGATGGAGGGAGAGAGGGGCGGAAAGAGCGAGTGAGAGATAGAAGAGTGAGATACCCCCTTCCTCTCCTTAATTCTCTCGATACTTTCTCACTCTTTCTTCTGCTCTCTCTCATTTCCCTCCCTCCCTCACTCTCTCTTATCTTTCTCACCCCCTCCACTCTCTCTACTTCTCATTATCTTGCTCTCTTATCTATCACTCATACTTCCCTCTCTCTCTCTCTTTGCTTACTCTTTCTCTTGCTTTATCGCTCACTCTCTTTTTTTAACCTTTCACTCTATTATTGTATTTCTCTCTTCTCTCCCTCTTCTTATCTCTCTCACTAATTCTCACTTTCTCTTACGCTTCTTTCTCTCATTTTTTCCCTCCCTATTTCACCCCCTCCCTCTCTCTCACACACACATCTTTAACACTCTTTCTCACACACTCTCTCTCACTCCCTTCCTTCACTCTCTCTTTTGTATTTATCTCTTGTTCTATCTTTCTTGCCCCTCTCTCTCACTCAAGATAGAGAATATTAAGAGAGTGTGTGGGATGGAGAGGTTGAGATAAAGAATAATGAGATAGAGTGGGTGTGATGGAGAGAGATAGAGAATGGAGAGAGAG
>NW_018165616.1:159953-161244 GCF_001263595.1 Phalaenopsis equestris | reverse complement strand
GAGATTCATTGACAAAGAGAAAGAGTGACTGAATAGAGATTGGTCGTGGAGTCTCTTTGACTCCACCTCTCCTGCTCTGTTCAATCTCTTCTCTTTTTCTCACTCTCGTTCTCTCCCTCTCTTTATCAATCTCTCACTTTTTCTCCCTTTATCACTTTCTTGCTCTCCCTCTATCCCTCTCTCTCAGTCCCGTCTCTCTATCTCTCTCTACCACCCTCCCTCACTCTCTTTATCCCTCACCCTCTCACTCTTCCTCTCATTCTCTTCCTATCTCTCTCCCTCTCACCTTATTGTTATATCTCTCTCCTTTTCTCTTATCCTTTCTTTCTTTCAGCTTGACTTTTACTCAATTTCTCTCTCTCTCTCTCTCACTTACTCTCCCTCACTTTCTCTCGCTCTCTCTCATCTCTCCGACCCCTCTCTTACACTCTATACCTATCTCTCTCCCTTCCTAGCCTTTGTACTTCTTTCTCCCTCACTCACACACACACAAACTCTCCCTCCATCTTTTTATCTCTCTCTCTCTTCCTCTCTCACACACATATCTCTCTCCCTTCCTCAATCTCTTGCTCACTCTCTTTCCCCACGCTCTCTTTCTCCCTCTACGATGCTTCTCTCTCTCCCTTACTCTCTCTTCATTTCCCGCTATCACTCTCTATATTTCTCCCCCTTTTTCTCCCTCACTCTATCTCTCTCACTTCTTCTCTCGACCTCTCTCTCTCTGTCTCTCTCACTCGCTTGCGCATTGTATCTTTCTCACTCTCTCTCTTCCTCTCTTGTAATCTCTCTCTTCTATTTTTAATTCTCTCTCCCTCATTGCTACTCTCTATTGAATTTTACTTTCACTCTTACTCTCTTCCTTACTCTCTCTCTCTCTTTCTCACTCAATATTCTCCCTCTCTCCTTCTCTTTCTCCCTCACTCTCTTCTATCTCTCTCTCCATCTCACCCCCTTCTCCTAATTTTTCTCTTCTTCTCCCACCCTCTCTCCCTCAAGCTCACTCACTCTCATTTCTCGGATTTCTGACTCACTAACTCTCCCTCCTTCACTCACTCTGTTCAAAAATCTCTTTCACTCTCTCCCTCTTTCTCTATATTTATTATCTCTCTCTTACTTTCTTATGTTACTCCCTCCCCTATTACTCTTTCTCTCCCTCCCTCTCTCTCTTTGTGGCCAACTCTCTCCCTCTCTCTTTAACTTCATCTCTCTTCCTCATTCTTCCTTCAGGCATTCTCTTATCTCTATTTCTCTCTCACTTTTCCTCCCTTTCTCACTTTCTCTCTCTCTCTCT
>NW_018165616.1:156174-159801 GCF_001263595.1 Phalaenopsis equestris | reverse complement strand
TCACTCTCTCTTCTCTCTTATTCTTCTCTCTTATTTCTCTCTCATTCTCTCTCTTGTTGTTGATCCTACTCTCTCTTTAATCTTTTTCACCTCCTCTAACTCTCTCTATTTCTAGTTCTCTTGCTCTCTCTTTTATCACTCTTACTTCACTCTATCATTGTTTACTCTTTCACTTACTTTATCGCTCACTCTCTTTTTCTCAACATTCACTCTATATTTGTATTGCTTTCTTCTCTACCTCCCCTTTATCTCTCTCTCTCTCGCACTATTTCTCACCTCTCTCTCTCTCGCTCTCTCTTCCCTCACTCTCTCCTTTATCTCTATTTCTCTCTCATTCTATCTTTCTTGCCCCTCTCTCACTCCATATAAAGAATATTGAGAGAGTGTGTGGGATGGAGAGGGGTTGAGATGGAGAATAATGAGAGAGGGTGTGATGGAGAGAGATAGAGAATGGAGAGAGAGAAATGAGAGAGAGAAAGAAAGAGTGAGTGAAGGGAGAATTAGCTAGAGATTTATAAACAAAGAGAAAGGGTGAGTAAAAAGAGAGTGCCTGTAGAGTGAGAGAGAGTAAAAAAAAGAAAGAGAAGGAGCGTAAGAGTGATGTACAAAGGGAGAAGAGACAGATAAAGAGGGAGAGTGAGAATGAGCATAGAAAGAGAGAGAGTGAGAGGTTGAGAAAAAACAACAAGGGTAGAAGAGTTTGAGAGAGGTGGAGAGAGTTAAGGATGGGAAGAGAGTGATGAGTGAGAGAGAAGGATAGAGAAGAGAGAGCATGAAACAGAGAGATAGAGAGAGTGAGAGGTAAGAGAGGGAGGAGAGAGAATGTGTCTGACTTGAATAGGGTGAGACATAATTGGATTGATGTAGACTAAGAGAGGGTGAAAGGAAAAGGAGAGCGTGGGAGAAAAGAGAAAAGGAGGGTGAATTTATTAAAAGATTGAGAGAGAAAAATATAAAGAGGCAAAGAAAGAGAGAGAGTGAGAGAGAGCAGGAGAAAGAGGGAGTAATAAGGAGGGAGTGTGAGAAAGATGGGGAGAGTGGGAAAGAGCTAGAGAGAGAAAAGAGAGAAAATAGAGATTGAGCTAGAAAAGGTGGAAGAAATAGTGAGAAAAGTGAGACAAAGAAAGATGGAGAGAACTAGAGAAAGTGAGAAAGAAGTAGTGAGAGGGAAGAGAGAGGGAGTGTGAGGGAGGTAGAGCTAAAGGGATAGTGTAAAGGCAAGAGAGAGAGAGAGATGAAGAGGAGGGAGAGAAAAAAAAGAATAGTGAGAGGGTAGAAAGAAAAGGGAGTGAGAGGGAGTAATAGAGATGGGGAGAGAGTGAGAATAGAGAGAAGAGAGGGAGATCAAGCTTGATAGAGAGAGGAACGAGTGGAAGAGAAAGTCAAAACAATTAAGGAAGAGGAAAAGAGAGCAAGGAAGTGAGGGAGGAGCGAGCGAGGGAAAGAAAGTGAGAGGAGCAAGAGATAATGATATAGAAGTGAGGGTGAGAGAATGGAATTGTGAGTAAGAAAAGGGCATATAGGAAGACTGAGGGAGAGTGAGAATAAGAAAGATATGAGAGAGGAAAGATAGCGAGAGAAGAGAGAGTAAGAGGGAGTGAGATAGGGAGGGGGAGGAAGAGTGCGGGAGAGAAAATGATGAAGGGAGAGATACTAAGAGAAAAAAGAAGGATATAGAGAGAAAGAGAGATGAAGAGCGAGAGAACAAAATTGAGAGAAGAGAGAACGACATAAGAGGGTGAGAAAGAGCGAGAGTAATGAAGAGAGAGAACAAACCAGCATTGGAGGGATAGAGAAAAGAAAGAGAGACAGGGTGAGAGAGGGGTAGAAAGAGTGGGGTAGATAGGAAAGGGGAGGGATAAAAGGAGAGAGAGAGGGTGGGAAGGATAAGAAGAGAAAGGAAAAAGGGAAGAGTGGCAGAAGAAATAGTAAAGGAGGGAATAGAAATATTAGAGAGTGCAAGCAAGTAGGAGAGTGAGTGATAGACGAGAGATTGAGAGGGATAGAGAGAATATGTGTGAAGTGTTAGAGAAAGTAAGAAACATTGAGTGAGAGTACATGGGGAGAGGTATAAGTCGAGGGCCATAGAAGGCAGAGGGAGTGAGAAAGTGTGTGTGGAATACATGAGACAAAGAGTAAGTAAACACCAACAAAAGGGAGCAACAAATGAAAGAGCAATAAGAGAGCAACAAAAGTTAGAGCAAGAGAGATAGAAATGCAAAAGAGCAAGAAAGCGAGATAGAACGAAGAGTGAGAGGCAGAGCAAAAAGGGAGACGTTGAGAAGAAGAGAGATAAAAGGAAGGTGTGAGAGAGATTGAAGAGAAAGAGAGAGGGAGTGGGAGAGGGAAAGAAAGAGAGATAAACTGAGAGTGACAAAGAAAGAGAGTGCATTAGAAAGGTGAAAAGATTAAGAGAGAGTGCAAGGGATGTAGAGCAATCGAAAAATATTAAAGGAGGAAATAAAGATATTGTGAGAGAGAGAGAGAGAGAGATAGAAAAGGAGGGAAGGAGCGAAGGAGGGAGGGATAGAAATAGAAAAAGTACGAGCTAGAGGGAAGGATAGAATAAGAGAGAGATAAAAGGGGGGAATGGATGGAGAGTAGACAAAGAAGGAGGGTAGGGGGATAGAGACGTTGATAGTGCAAGAGATATAAGAAAAGAAATAGTGATCAGAAGAAAGAAAGAGAGAAATGAGAGTAAGAGAGATAGTGGAAGAATAAAAGATAGGGTGAGAGCGGGAGAGAGTGAGATGGAGACCGTGAGAGAAAGAAACATGATAGAAAGATTAGAGAGGGAGGAGATTGAGGGAGAGAGTGTGTGATATAAATTATAGAGAGGGCGAAGAAAGAGAGAGATGAGAGAAAGTGAGAGATGAATAAAGAAGTAGACATAGAGAGTAAAAGAGAAAGAGGCAGAAAGAGGGTGGGACAGTAATAGAGCAAGATTGTAGGGAAGAGGGAGAGAGGCAGATTAATAGAGATTAAGATCTTGTAATAGAGATGGGGGGAGAGAGAGAGACAAAAAAGGAGTCTTAAGAAGAGATGGAGATGGAGATGGAGGAAGGGTGTGAGAGGGAGAGAGGGAGTGAGCAAAAAAGTGGGAGAGAGAAAGAGTGAGAAGGAGGGTGAGAGAAACAGAGTGGGAGAGAGCAGAAGAGAAGAATGAAAGAGATAAAGGGACGTAGAGAAGATAGTATGAGAAAGGTGAGAGAATAGTGAGAGAAAGAGAGATAGAGGGATAGACGGCAAGAGAGTGAGAGAGAGGGTGGGAGGAAGAAAGAGGGACGTTAATAAAGAAAGAGTGACATATAAAGGGAGAGGAAGTGAGGGAGAAGGAGAGAGGGATAAAAGGAGAGAGAGAGAGGAAGTAGATAGATAAGAGTTTGAGTGAGAGAGAGTGAAAGAAGAGAGGGGAGCAAGAGATAGAAAGAGCGGGAGAGAAAAAAGAAGCGAAAGTGATTTAGAGAGAGGATGAGATAGTGAATGAGATGGAGAAAGAGTGATGGTGAGGGAGTGAAGATAATAGAGATTGAGAGAAGCGAGAAATTTAGAAAGAGGGAAAGGGAGAGGGAGAGAGAGTGTGGGAGGGAAAGACAAAGAGATAGAGGATGAGAGGAGGGTGTAGAG
>NW_018165616.1:153494-155510 GCF_001263595.1 Phalaenopsis equestris | reverse complement strand
AAAAAAGGTAGTGAAAGTTAAGGAAATATTATAGATGAGGACAAATAAGAAGAAAACTAAGGAGAGAGGGAACTTGGGAGGGAGAAAGAGAGAAAAAGTGAGGGAGGACAAGAGAGTGAAGAGAAAAAGAGCGTTGAGAGAGAAAAGACTAATAGAGGGATTGATGAGAGAGAGATCAAGGGAGAGAGGGAGAGAGAGTGAGTGTAAAAGCGAGATAAAGAGATAGTTAAGTGACGAGATGGAGAGAGTGAGACCACAAGAGAGAGGTCAAGATTGGCAGTGAGAGATTGAGAGAGAGCAATATAGAGGAATGAGGGATAGATGAGGAGAGAGAGTGAGAAGGGTTGAGAAAGAATGAGCTAAGAATGCTGAGAGAGACCAAACAAAGAGAGGGATCAAAGAGATAGAGGATGAGAGGAGGGTGTAGAGTGAAAAAGAAGATCAAGAGAGAAATAAAATAGTAAGCAAATGAGAGCCAAAATAAAGAAGAGAGAGTGAAAGAAAGAAGATATAAATATATAAGGGGAGATATAAGGAGAGAAATATATATAATGGAAGGGGAATAGAGGGAGAGCGAAGCAAAGAGGTAGGGAATGGGAACGAAAGAGCACAAGGAAGAGGAAGTGAGAGAGTGAGGGAGGGAACGGGTGATAGTGAGGGAGGACGGGAGTGATCAAGAGAGTGAGGAAGAAGGCATGAAAGGGGAAGAAAGAGAGAATAGTGATAGGGAAGAGAGAGAAAATGAATGGTGAAAGTTAATGAGGTTGGAACGGAGAGCGATAGATCACAAGAGCGGTGGATAGCTAAGAGACAGAGAGGAAGAGAGAAATAGATAAAGGGATTTTGAGAGAGAGAGAGAGACAAGAAAGGTAGTGAAAGTTAAGGAAATAGTATAGATGAGGACAAATAAGAAGATAATTAAGGAGAGAGGGAACTTGGGAGGGAGAAAGAGAGAAAAAGTGAGGGAGGACAAGAGAGTGAAGAGAGAAAGTGTTGAGAGAGAAAAGACTAATAGAGGGATTGATGAGAGAGAGATCAAGGGAGAGAGGGAGAGAGAGTGAGTGTAAAAGAGAGATAAAGAGATAGCTAAGTGACGAGATGGAGAGAGTGAGACCACAAGAGAGAGGTCGAGATTGGCAGTGAGACATTGAGGGAGAATAATATAGAGGAATAAGGGATAGATGAGGAGAGAGAGTGAGAGGGGTGGAGAAAGAATGAGCTAAGAATGCTGAGAGAGACCAAACAAAGAGAGGGATGGTCAGGAAGTGAGAAAGAGATTCTGGGAGAGAGAGAACGCTTGAGAGGGAGAGTGAGAGAGATAAAGAGAGGGAGGGTAGACAAAGCGAGGAAGAGAATTAAGGAGAGAAGTATAGAGAGGGAGGGAGAGAGGGAGGGAGGGAGTGGGAGAGAGGGAGAGTGAAGGTGAGCATGTGAGAGAGATCAAACAACATATTGAGAGAAAGAGAGATAGAGAAGACAAGAAAGTGTGAGTGAGAGTAGAGACAAATAGAGAACAAATAGAAGGGATAGAGATTGAAAGAGGGGGAGAGACAGATGGAAGTAGAACAAGAGAAAGAGAGAGGGGATGAAGAGGAAGATAGGGTGAGACTCAAATAGTGAAGAGAGAAAGATAGATAAATGGAGAATGAGTTAGAGATGAAGAGCATGTAGGAGAGAAAGATCGAAATAAAGGGGAGATAGGGGTAAGGAGCAAGAGAGTTAGAGGCAAGGAGAGAGGTAGGGTTGGAAGGAGGGAAGAGAGGGAAAGGGAGGGAAAACAGAAGAGGGTGGAAGAGAAAGGAATATAGAAACAAAAGAGAGATAAAAGATATATAACAAGTGTGAAAGAGAGAGGAAATAGAAGGGAGAGATATCATCGGAGTGAGCGAGAGTAAAGTGAGTGAGAAAGGGGGAAAGCTAGAAATAAAGGTAGGGACATGAGAGAGTGCTCGTGAGGGATGGAGAGAGGGTGGGAAGGAAGGAGAGAGATAGAAAGAATGAAGAGGCATAGAGTGA
>NW_018165616.1:152212-153478 GCF_001263595.1 Phalaenopsis equestris | reverse complement strand
GAGAGAGTGATTAAGAGAGAAAGAGAGAGGTAGAGAGAGTTGGTGAGGAATTAAAAAAGGGAGATGAGAGAATTAAAGATTGTTTTCAAGAGATAGAGGGAGTGAGAGAAATGAGAGAGGGGGAGAGAGAGAGCAAGAGAGAGTTATGTTTAGATTAATGAGTGGGAGAAAGAGAAAGAGATGAAGAGAGAAATAGCAAGAGAGAGACTAAAGAGAAGACAAAAAGGGTGAGAGGGAGAAAGAGCAAAAGAGGGAAGGAGGGAAGGAGGGAAGGAAGGAGGGAGAGAGAATGAGATGATGATTTAGTAAATAAACAAAGAGGGAGCATGCAGGAGAGGGCAAGAGAGAGTGAGGGAGAGGGCAAGAGAGAAAGAAAGAAAGGAAGGGTAGAAGAGGGAGAAAAATAGAGAAAGAGGGATAAGAGTGAGAGAGAGAGATAGAGAGAAGAAAGAGAAGAGCGTGAGAGAGCGGGCAAGAAAGAGAGCAAGACAGACATAGAAGTGCAAGAGATAGAGAGTGATAACAAGGACCAGAGAGTGAGAGGGTGGTAGAGAAAAGAGATAAGGAGAGAGGTAGAGAGAAATTGAGGGAGACAAATAAGGAAAAATGTATGAGGGAGGGACAGAGACAGAGGGAGAGAGTGCAAGAATGTGAGGGAGTGCAAGAAATGGAGGGTACGGGAGAGATAAAGTAAGAGAGAGTAATACAGAGAAGGTGGATAGAGTGAAGTGAGGGAGGCAGAGACGAGGCGTGAGAGACAGAGAGAGAGAGAGAGAGAAAGTGAGAAAGAGAAGAAAGAGAAGCTATAGAGAGATAAGTGAGAGTGAGAATAAAGAGGACATTGAAAGAAAGAGAGAGAGAGAGAAAGGAGAGGATGGAGGGAGGGGAAAAGAGAACTAAAGAGAGGAAAAGAGAGCTAGAGAAAAGAAAAATTTGAGAGAGAGAAGAGAGAAAGAGCGAGATAAATAGAGAGAGAGAGGGCAAGCAAGTGAAAAGATAGAGGAAAAGATAGAGAAGGAGAGAGAGAAGGAGAGAGAGAACGAGCAAGACGTAGAGCAAGAAAGAGGAGAGAGAGATAAAAGAAACAATAGAGATAGAGAGAGGGCGGAGGAAGGGAGAAAGAGAGAACTAGAAAGAGGAACTGAGAAAGGAGTGAGAGAGAAAGAGAAAGAGAAAGTGAGAGAGAGATGAGGTAGAAAAGAGAGAGAGAGGATAGGATAGTAAATAAAGAGAGAGAAATAGAGAGAGGGGAGGGGAAGGGAAAGA
>NW_018165616.1:149535-151336 GCF_001263595.1 Phalaenopsis equestris | reverse complement strand
GAGAGAGTGATTAAGAGAGAAAGAGAGAGGTAGAGAGAGTTGGTGAGGAATTAAAAAAGGGAGATGAGAGAATTAAAGATTGTTTTCAAGAGATAGAGGGAGTGAGAGAAATGAGAGAGGGGGAGAGAGAGAGCAAGAGAGAGTTATGTTTAGATTAATGAGTGGGAGAAAGAGAAAGAGATGAAGAGAGAAATAGCAAGAGAGAGACTAAAGAGAAGACAAAAAGGGTGAGAGGGAGAAAGAGCAAAAGAGGGAAGGAGGGAAGGAGGGAAGGAAGGAGGGAGAGAGAATGAGATGATGATTTAGTAAATAAACAAAGAGGGAGCATGCAGGAGAGGGCAAGAGAGAGTGAGGGAGAGGGCAAGAGAGAAAGAAAGAAAGGAAGGGTAGAAGAGGGAGAAAAATAGAGAAAGAGGGATAAGAGTGAGAGAGAGAGATAGAGAGAAGAAAGAGAAGAGCGTGAGAGAGCGGGCAAGAAAGAGAGCAAGACAGACATAGAAGTGCAAGAGATAGAGAGTGATAACAAGGACCAGAGAGTGAGAGGGTGGTAGAGAAAAGAGATAAGGAGAGAGGTAGAGAGAAATTGAGGGAGACAAATAAGGAAAAATGTATGAGGGAGGGACAGAGACAGAGGGAGAGAGTGCAAGAAATGGAGGGTACGGGAGAGATAAAGTAAGAGAGAGTAATACAGAGAAGGTGGATAGAGTGAAGTGAGGGAGGCAGAGACGAGGCGTGAGAGACAGAGAGAGAGAGAGAGAGAAAGTGAGAAAGAGAAGAAAGAGAAGCTATAGAGAGATAAGTGAGAGTGAGAATAAAGAGGACATTGAAAGAAAGAGAGAGAGAGAGAGAAAGGAGAGGATGGAGGGAGGGGAAAAGAGAACTAAAGAGAGGAAAAGAGAGCTAGAGAAAAGAAAAATTTGAGAGAGAGAAGAGAGAAAGAGCGAGATAAATAGAGAGAGAGAGGGCAAGCAAGTGAAAAGATAGAGAAGGAGAGAGAGAACGAGCAAGACGTAGAGCAAGAAAGAGGAGAGAGAGATAAAAGAAACAATAGAGATAGAGAGAGGGCGGAGGAAGGGAGAAAGAGAGAACTAGAAAGAGGAACTGAGAAAGGAGTGAGAGAGAAAGAGAAAGAGAAAGTGAGAGAGAGATGAGGTAGAAAAGAGAGAGAGAGGATAGGATAGTAAATAAAGAGAGAGAAATAGAGAGAAGAGGGTCGGTTGGTGAAAGAGTGAAATAGAGCAGAGAAGAATGAGAGAGGGAGAGAGGGAAAAAGAGAAGGAAATAGAGAGAGTGAGAGCGAGAGCAAGAAATTGTGGGAGGGAGAGAGAGAAAGGATGGGAGGTAGGTAGAGAGATAGAGATAGAATGAAACGTATAAAAGAGAGAGAGTGATAAAGGGAGGGAGATAGTTAGAGATGAGAGAGAGAAAGAGAGAGAGAAAAGATAGTGAGGGAGAATCAGAAGGGAAGGGTTGGAGAGTGAGAGAGAAAACAAAAAAGGAGAGAGAGATAGAGTGTGTTAGATATGGTGTGAAAGTTAGAGAGGGAGAGAGGGTAAACAATGTGAGGGAAGAATAAAATAGAGAATAACAAAAGAGAGAGAATGAGAGAGCGAAAAAGAGAGTAACAGATAGAAAATGGAGATAAGAGAGAAGTAAAGGAGATCAAAGAAAGAGAAAAATCAAGGGAAGGAAAGAGGGAAGGTCAGAGGGAGATAGTGACAAACATAGATAGTTGGAAAAAGGCAGAGAGAGGGAGAGAGAGCGAGAGATAGGAAGGGAACATAGAGAGAAAGAGAGAGGG
>NW_018165616.1:148265-148552 GCF_001263595.1 Phalaenopsis equestris | reverse complement strand
GAGACGATGAGGTAGGAAAGAAAGAGAGAGAAAGAGGATAAGATATGAAAGAAAGAGAGAGAAATAAAGAGACGGCAGGGGAAGGGAGAGAGGGTCGGTTGGTGAAAAAGTGAAATAGAGCAGAGAAGAATGAGAGTGGGAGAGAGGGAAAAAGAGAAGGAAACAGAGAGAGTGAGAGAGAGAGAGAGCAAGAAATAGTGGGAGGGAGACAGATAAAGGGTGGGAGGTAGGTAGAGGGACAGAGAGAGAATGAAAGGTATAAAAGAGAGAGAGAGTGATAAAGGGAG
>NW_018165616.1:142412-144424 GCF_001263595.1 Phalaenopsis equestris | reverse complement strand
GGAGAGAGAGAGAATGAAAGGTATAAGAGAGAGAGAGAGTGATAAAGGGACGGAGAGAGTTAGAGATGAGCAAAAGAAAGAGAGAGAGAAAAGATAGTGAGGGAGAACCAGAAGGGAAGGGTGGTAGAGTGAGCGGGAAAACAAAAAAGGAGAGAGAGATAGAGTGTGTTAGATATGGTGTGAAAGGTAGAGGGGGAGAGGGGGTAAAACAATGTGAGAGAAGATATAAAATAGAGAATAACAAAAGAGAGTGAATGAGAGAGTGAAAAAGAGAGTAACAGATAGAAAAGGGAGAGAAGAAGTGAAGTAAAGGAGATCAAAGAAAGAGAGAAATTGAGGGAAGGAAAGAGGGAGGGTCGGAGGGAGGAACAGTGACAAAGATAGATAGTGGGAAAAAGGCAAAGAGAGGGAGAGAGAGCGAGAGATAGGAAGGGAACATAGATAGCAAGAGAGAGGGAGGGTGGGAAAAGGAGAGAGGAACAAAATAGTGAAGGAGATGACAGGGGAAGTGAAGGGAGAGAGATAGAGAGAAAAAAAGAGCATGGCAGGAAGATAGATAGAGAGGAAGATCCAACAGAGGTAGAGAAATAAAAGGAGGGAGGGAGGGAGGTAGGGAGGGATACAGTGGATGAGTGTGTGAGAGAGAGAGAGAGAGTTGGCAAGACAAAGGAGAGAGGAGGGATGAGAGAGTGCAATAGAGAACAAGAGAGTGAGGGGGAGAGATGAGATAAAAATAGGTGAGAGAAGATATAGAGAGAGGTAGCAAGGGAGGGAGAAAAAGTGATAGGAAGAGTAGGAAACAAAAAGAGTGAGAGAGAGAAAAGAGAGAGCGAGAGAATGTTATGAGAGAAAGAAGAGAGAAAACAAGGTAGATAAAGGAGGGTCAGAAAAATAATAATAAAAGGATACATAGATATTTAAGGAGAAAGAGAAAGAAAAGAGTTGAAGAGGGGAAGGGAGACATCGAGAGAGGGAGAGAGATAGAATTAAGCAAGTGAAAGAATAGAGAAGCGAGTGTAGAGAGAGAAAGGGAGAGAGCTAGAGAGAGTGAGACGAAAATAGTGAGAGGGAGGAAGAGGTAGAGGGAGTGAGAAAGCAAGAGAGAAAGAGAGACGAAGAGAAGGAGAGGAATGCAGAGAGAGGTAGAAAAAGAAGGGGGAGAGTGAGTAATAGAGAATGTAGAGAGTGAGAGAGTGAGAATAGAGAGAAGACAGGGAGATCAGGAGTGAGAGAGAGTGGGACGAGTGGAAGAGAAAGAAAAAATAATTAAGGGGGATAATAAGACAAGAAGGAAGAGAGGGGGCGAGTGAGACAGAGAGCGACAGGAGCAAGATATAACGTCTCTCTCTTTTTACCACTCTCTTTCTCTATCTCTGTCTTATCTTCTCTCTCACTCTCTGTCACTCGCTTTTTCTCTCTCCCTCTCCATATCTCTCTCTTTTATGCTTTCTCTCCCACTTTCTGTCTCTTTCGCTATCTCTCCCTCATTCCAGCAGTCAAAGACTCCTTCCCTACTTCTATTTTTCCCCTCTTTATCTCCTTTCCTCTCTTTATTTCCCTCTCCCTCACATCACTACTATCCCTATGATCTCTCATACAGTTTTTCTCTCTACTTCCCTCTCGACCTCTTTCAATCTTTCTTCTCTCTCTTTTTAACCCTCTCTTTCTCTCCATTTTCTTTCCCTTTTTGCTCTATTTCTATCTTTCTTTCTCTTTCTCTTGTCTTTATATTTCTCTTTCTCTAATTCCAATTCTTGCACTCTCTCACTTGCACTCCCTCAGTTGCTCTTGCTCTCTCACATCTCTTCCATACCCCTCTCTTGCTATCTCTAACTATCTCTCTCCCTTTCTATCTCTCTCTCTCTGTCTTACTTCAGTCTTTCCCTCTCTCCCACTCACACTATCTCTACCTCTCTTCATCCCTCCCTTTATCTCTCTCCCTCTCATACTCTCTCCCACCCTCCCTCCCTCCCCAACTCACTCTCTCTTTCTCTCACTCTCCTTCATTCTGT
>NW_018165616.1:136866-140282 GCF_001263595.1 Phalaenopsis equestris | reverse complement strand
AGAGAGAAAGAGGGAGGGAGTGAAAGAGATTTTTGAAGAGAGTGAGTGAAAGAGGGAGAGTTAGTGAGAGAGAAATAGAGAGAGAAGAGAGTGAAGGAAGCGCAAGAGAGAATGAGCTTGAGGGAGAGAGCGTGGGAGAAGAAGAGAAATATTAGGAGAAAGGCGGTGAGATGGAGAGAGAGAAGGAGAGAGGGAGAAAATTGAGTGAGAAAGAGAGAGAGTGTTAGGAAGACGGTAGGAGTGAAAGTAAAATTCAATAGAGACTAGCAATAGAGGGAGAGAGAAAAAAATAGAAGAGAGTGTAATGGAAGATAGAACAAGAGGGAGGGAGGAGAAGAGAATGAGTGAGAAACGAGAGAGAGAGAGAGAGAGAGAGAATGAGAAAGGAAGGAACTGCGGGATAGAGAGAAGAGAGGGAGAGAAAAAGTGAGAGAATTATATGAGGAGAGTGAGGGAGAGAAGCGAGAGAGCAAATGAGAAATATTAAGGAGGGTAAGTGAAAAAAAGAGAGGGAGGGAGAAAGGAAAAATACAGGGAGCCTAAGAGGAAGAGAGAGGGAGAGATAAATATTGAGAAGGAAATGGACAACAACTAAAAAAGAGCACGTGAGATTGAGAAAAGGGGTTAAACAGATTGAGAGTATGAAAGAAAGTGTAAAGAGGTTTGAGGTTGACAAAATGAGAGGGAGGTGGAGGGAGGATGATCAAGAATTAAATTAAGGAAAAAATTTGAGGGAGCGAGAATGGGAGAGAGAGATCGAGAGAAAAATAAAGAGAGGAGTGAGGAAAAAATGGAGAGAAAGAGGGAGGGAGTGATAGTGAGAGTTAAATTGAAGATAGATTGAGAGAACAAGAGAGAAATAGAAGGAGAAGAGAACGAGAAATGATAGAGCAAGAGAGCAAGAAAGACAACGAATGTTTGAAAGATAAGAAGAGAGAGGGAGAGATGGGGAAAAGAGGGAGAAGCGAAGTGAAATGTGTGAGAGGAAGAGTGAAATGTGTGCAGAGTGAAATGTGTGAGAGGAAGTTAGAAAAAATGAGAGATAGATGAGGGTAGAGTGATGAGAGAGACTAAACTAGAGGGAATATCTTGAGAGAGAGAAGAGAGAAATCTAAGTAGAATCAAGAATAGAACATAGAGTGAGATAAAGAATAAGAGACGGAATGGGTGAAATGAGAGAGACAGAGGGAGTGAGTGAGATGATTAACGAGGGAGAGAAAGAGAGCGAGAGTGGGAGTGGGACAGAAAGTGTAAGAGAGAAAGGGAAGGAGAGCAATAAAATGAGTAGAGATAGAAAGAGGACATAAGAAGGGAGTGTTTGGCGGTTGGATAGGAATTGAGAGAGCAACCGAGAGAGAGAGAGAGAGCAAATGAGAGAGTGAGAGAGTGATAGGGACTGAGAGATAATGTAGATAGAGTAGGAGAGATAATAAAAGAGAGGGAGAATGAGATAGAGATAGAGCAAGTGAAAGAGGTAAATAGAGAGGGAGGGGAGGAGAGTGAGACACAAAGGGAGTTGAGGAGGGAGGAGGGGAAGAGAGTTGAGAGTGTAAGAGCAAGCATGAGAAAGAGGACTAGTAGAGAGAAGAGTAAGAGAGAGATTATAAGAGAGAAGGAGAAGAGTGAGAAAGATACAATGCATAAGAGAGTGAGAGAGGCTGAGAGAAGGAGGTGGAAAGAAGAAGCGAGAGAGATAGAGTGAGGAAGAAAAACATAGTGGTAGGGGGAGATGAAGAGAGAGTGAGGGATAGAGAGAATAAGATAAGTATGGAGAGAGAGAGAAAGAGAGGGAGCATCAGAGAGGGAGAAAGAGAGTGTGGGGAGATAGAGTGAGCAAAATAGATTGAGGCAGGGAGATAGAGTCTATGTGTGTGAGAGAGGGGGGAGAGAGATAAAAAGTTGGAGGGAGAGAGAGTGTATGTGTGAGAGAGGGAGAAAGAGGTACAAAGTTGCTAGGAAGGGAAAGTGCGAGAGAGGGGTCAGAGAGATGAGTGAGAGCAAAGAGTGAGGGAGAGTAAGTGAGAGAGAGAGCAAGAAATGGAGTAAAATTGAAGTCGAAAGAAAGAAAGGATAAGAGAGAGGGAGAGATATAACAATAAGGTGAGAGAGACAAAGCTAGGAAGAGGATGAGAGGAAGAGGGAGAGGGTGAGGGATAAAGAGAGTGGGGGAGGTTGTTAGGGAGAGATAGAGAGACGAGATTGAGAGAGGAAGAGAGGGAGAGTGAGAAAGTGATAAGGGAAAAAAGTGAGAGATTGATAAAGAGAGGGAGAGAATGAGGGTGAGAGAAAGAGAAAAGAGTGCAGGGAGCAGGAGAGGTGGAGCGAATAAGACAATGGAAGAGAAAATGAATGGTGTGAGGAAGAAAGAGAGAGAAGATAGAGAGAGTAGAGGGGAGAATAATGAGGGAAATGGAGAGAGGAAGGGAGATAGAGACGGAGAGAAAAATAGAGATGGAGAGGGAGTTATTGAGGGTTGGAATAAGTGAGAGATATTAAGAGATATAGAGTGAGAGAGAAAGAGAGCAAGGAAGAGAGAGTGAGAGAGAGAAAGAAGATAGAGTGAGATAGAGAGAGAGAAAGAGAGTGATGGAGAGGGACAAACGAGAGGGAAAAGGTGGGAGAGAGAGGAAAGGGAAGCAAACTAATAGATTCAAATAATGAGAGAGAGGAAGAGAGAGAGAGAGGAGAAAGAGAGAGCAAGAGGGTGAGAAAGACAGTGAGAAAGAAGAGCGTGAAAGAGGGAGAAAAACTGACAAAGTGAGAGAAAGAGAGTGAAATAGATAAAAAAAGAGAGAATAGAAATAAGAGAGATAGGGAGAGAGGGGAGGAGGGAAAGGGGAATGGAAAGAGAGAGTGAAAAAAGATAAATATAGAGTGAGAAATAAGGGAGGGACCAAGGAAAAAAGGACTACAGTGATGAAGTTAGAAAGAAGGAATATGAGGGTAAGAGAGAGAGAAGTGGAGAGAGACTAAGTGAAAGTAGAAGTAAGAGAAATAGAGAGAGCAAGAAAGAAGGGGAAAGATAGAAAGGAATAGTAAGGTAGCTGAAGCGAAATAAGGAGTGATGAAGTAATGAGAGGATTGAGTTTGTGAGAAAGAGAGTCCGAGGGAAGGAATGTGAGGGATTAAAGAGAGAGCAAGAGCGAGATGGAATGAGAGAATGTGAGATAGAAATGGAGAGAAGGTAGTTTGTGGGAAGCTAGAGAAATATAGATGAGTAAAAGATAAAGAGAAGGGGAAAATAGTAGAGTGAGTGAGTGTGAGAGGGAGAGGAGAAGGAGATTGAGAGGGACATAGGGAGAGAGAGGGAGGTGGGGAGTGGGAGTGAGTGAGAAGATAGAGAGAGAATGAGGAAGGCATGGAAGTAAGAGAGAGTGGTAGAGAGAGGGAGTGCGGGATAGAGGGAGAGAAAGAGT
>NW_018165616.1:135050-136462 GCF_001263595.1 Phalaenopsis equestris | reverse complement strand
GAGGGGGAGAGAGAGATAAGAGAGTGAGAGAGAGAGGGTGCAAGAGAGTGGGATAGATATATATATAGAGGGAGAGAATTAGAATAAAACTGAGAAAAAAGTGAGAGATAGGATGATGGAGAGGGAGTGAGAGAGTAAAAGTGAAAGCAAGGGAGAGGGAGGGGAGAAGTATGAGAGAATGTGGGAAACTATGAGGGAGAGATGATGGGGATTGAGAGAGATAAAAGAGGGAAAGCGAGATAGAGATTGTATTTGAGGGATAGGGAAGAGAAAGAGTGAGGTAAGAGAGAGAAGAGAGAATGACAGAAGAGAAAGTAAGCGGGAGAAAGTATAGCAAGAGGGATAAAGAGGGATTGACTAGAGAGTGTTAGGGAGAGTAAGTGAGGAAGATAATGAGATAGTGAGATAGAGGAAGGTAGCGAGAGAGATTGAACTAAGAGGAATTGAGATATGGAAAGAAAAAGTGAATAAGGAGAGATAAGAAATAGCGATACAAAAGCGAGGGTGAAACTAAAAGAGAGGGGGGGAGAAAGATGGAGGACAACAGAGGAGTAAAAAATAAGGCAAGAAAAAGGGAAAGATAATGAGATGAATGAAAGAGGGTGGGTTAAAAATACAAGAATTTATGTGGAAGAGAGAGTGTTTGAGATATTTCAAGAATAAGATAGCATGAGATAGTTAGAGTGGGAGAGAGGGATATATATTAGGAGAATAAGAGAAAGAGAGGAGTGAAAGAGAGAGAAGAACGAGAGAAAAAGCGATAGAGGGAGGCAAAGAGAGTGATAATGAGAGATTGAGAGAGATAAATGTGAGAGTGATAAGAGAGAGAGAGAGAGAAGGAGAGGGAGGTAAAAAATGGAATGAGATAGGAGAGAGAGGCTGACGAATGAAGAGACAAAGGGAGATAAAAAAGAGCAAAAAAAGAGAGATAGGTGAAATAAATAGAGAAGATAAAGAGAGGGATGGATGGATAGAGAGAGTTAACAAATAGAGAGAGAGAGGAGGAGAAAGGCAAGAGAGTGATAAAAAGAGATATAGCAAGTGTAAGAGTGCGAGAGAGGGATTGAGATAAAGAGAAAGAGAGAGAGAAGACAGTGTGAGAAAGATTGAAGAAAGAGTGTCTAAGATAGAGGGAGTGATTATGTGAGTGAGGGAGATAGATAGATAGAGATGAGGTAAGAAATAGAGAGAGAAGAGTTAAATAAAAAGTGGGGAAAAAGGAAAGAGGGAGTAAGAGTCCCTTTTTCTCCTCCTCTTTTTCTCCTCCTCTCTTCTCTATCTGCTTTCTTCTCTCTCTCTATTTCCCTCGCCTTTCCTTCTCTACTCTCTCTACCTTCTCTCATACAATTTCTCTTATCTTTCTCTCTCTACCTCATATTCTTTATCTTAATTTCTCTCTGTTCTCTAACTCT
>NW_018165616.1:134005-135022 GCF_001263595.1 Phalaenopsis equestris | reverse complement strand
TCCCTCTCCCTTTCCCTCCACCTATCTCTCTTAGTCTTCCTCTGTCTCTCTTTCTCTCTTTCTCTCATCTCTCCATCTTCCCTACCCTAATCCCTCCCTTACTCCCACACTCTCTTTACCTCTCTCTTTCTCTCCATCTATCTCTCTCAGTATTCCTTTGTCTCTCTCCCTCTTTCTATCGTCTCTCTATCTTTCCTACCCTAATCCTTCCATCTTTCGCATCCCTTACCTCATTATCTCACTCTCCTTCCCTCCCTCTCTTTTTACCACTCTCTTGCTCTATCTCTCTCTTATCTTCTCTCTCACTTTCTATGACTCTTTCACTCTCTGTCACTTGCATTTTCTCTCTCTCGCTCTCCATATCTCTCAAATTTATGTCCTCTCTCCCACTCTCTGTCTCTTTCTCTATCTCTCCCTCATTCCATGTCAAACACTCCTTCCCTGCTTCCCTTTTTCTCCCCTCCTCTTTTCCCCTCTTTATCTCCGTTCCTCTCTCTATTTCCCTCTCCCTCCCATCTCTACTCTCCCTATGATATCTCATATAGTTTCTCTCTCTCTTTCTTTTCTCTCAACCTCCTTCATTCTTTCTTTTCTCTCTTTTTTAACTCTCTCTCTTTCTCTCCTTTTTCTTACTCTTTCTGGCTTTATTTCCATCTGTCTTTCTTCTTCACTTGTCTCTCTATCTCTCCTTCTCTAATTCCATTGCTCGCTCTCACTCGCTTGCTCTCCCTCAGTTGCTCTTGCTCTCTCTCATCTCTCCCACACCCCTCTCTTGCAATCTCTATCTATCTCTCTCCCTTTCTATGTCTCTCTCTCATTCTTACCTCAATCTTTCCCTCTATCCCACTCACACTCTCTCTACCTCTCTTCATCCCTCCTTGTATCTCTCTCTCTCCCTCTCTCTCTCTCTCTATTTTCATGTCCCTTCCTTCTCTACTCTTTCTACCATCTCTCATACATTCTCATATTCTCTTTTAATCTCTTTTGTTATTTCTTCTCTCTCTTTTTTAACTCTTT
>NW_018165616.1:133016-133896 GCF_001263595.1 Phalaenopsis equestris | reverse complement strand
TCTCTTTCCCTCTGTATTTCCATCTTTTCTATCTCTTCCACTATCCCTTTCTCTCTCACCGGTCTCTATCTTTCCATAACTCTGTCTCCCACTTTATCTATCCCTCAACCTCTCCATCTAACCCTACTCTCTCCCCCACCTTCTCTCTCTTTCTCTATCTTTCTCTATCAGTCTCTCCTTCTCTCTCCTTTTCTGTCTCCCTCTCACTTATTCATTCTCTAGAGCTCTTGATCACTTACTTCATTGCCCACTCCCTCACTCGCTCTCGCTTTCTCTCATCTCTCCCACCCCATCTCTCTCTCACCTACTATCCCTCACTTACTCCCACTCTCTTATCTCTCTCACGTCATCTTGCACCACTCTATACTGATCTCTCTCTCTTCTATTCCAACTCTCTTTACCTTCACCTCTTTATCCCCCTCTCCAACTCCCTCTCACTTTCTCCCTCCCTCCCTCCCTCCCTTACTCTTGTTGAATCTCTCTCTCCCATCACTCTCTTTCTCCCTCTTTGACCATCTATCTCGTTTCTCTTATCTTACTCTCTCTATATCCCTCACTCTCTCCATCTCTCCCAATTTCTCCCTCTCTTAATATCTCTCTCTTCCTCTTTACCTCTTATTTTCTCTCTCCTCTCTCCCTCACTTTGACTATTTCACTTGCTTTCTCAATTTATCTCACTCACTCTTTCTTCTATTCTTTCCTGATGTCTCTCTTATCTCTATTAATAGTCTTCTCTCCCTTTATCTTACTTTCTTTGCTCTCCCTTCCTCCTACTCTCACTTCCTCTCTTTGTCTTACTCTCCCTCCCTCTATCCCTTTTCTCCTCTCTCTCGAGCTTATTCTCTGTCTCCACGCTCTAATTTTTCTAATTCTCTCACCA
>NW_018165616.1:130936-133004 GCF_001263595.1 Phalaenopsis equestris | reverse complement strand
TTCTCTCTCCCTCTGTTTCTATCTCTCTCTCTCTCTCTTTCTTTGTCTCTTTTTCTTACTCTCACTCTCCCGAGCTCTTTTCTCATTCCATACCTCTTACTCTCACTCTCTTGTGCCCTCTCCTTCCCTCCCACCTTCCCCCTTATCTCTTCGACCTTCTCCATGACTCGCTTAGTGCCCCCCTCTCTCGTTCAGTCTTTCATCTCCCTCTTTCTATTCATTCTCTTATCTTTCTTTCCCTCTCTCTCCCACTCTCTGTATTCACTCCCTCTCTACTCTCTCATCTCTCTCCTGTCTTTATATATTTACCTCCCTCTCTCTCTCTCTCAATTCTTACTCCTTCCAGAATCTCTTCTCTCTCTTGCTCCCTCCCACTCTCTCTCACTATTACTCTTTCACTTTTACTCTCTATATCCCCATCTTTTCCTCGTTCTTCTCTTTCACCCTTTTTCAATCTCGAGCTTCCTCTCTTTTATCATTATCTTTATTCTCTCCCTCTCTCATTTCTCTCTTAATTTCTTTCTCTTAACCTCCTTATTTGTTTTTCTCTATCCCCATCTTTCCCTCGTTCTTTTTATTTGACCCTTTTTCAATCTCCAGCTTCCTCTCTCTTTTATCACTATCTTTATTCACTCCCTCTCTCATTTCTCTCTTACTTTCCTTCGCTTAACCTCCTTAATTTTTTTCTCTATCCTTCCCTAATTACTTCTCTCTCTACTCTCTTTCCCCCACTCTCGTTTCCCCTCTCATTCTCTCTCTTCCTGCCACCTTCCCTTTCTATCTCGCTTGATCTCACCCACACACTCTCGGAGAAGAAGAGAATGAGTGAGAAATGAGCGATAGTGATAGGAGAGAGTGAATAAGAGAGGAAGGAAGTGTGGGATAGACAATAGAGAGGGAGAGAGAAACTGAGAGAAAGGTTGAGAAATATAAGAGATTGAGAGAGAGGAGAGAGAAAATTAGAATTAGTGAGGAGGAGAGATAGTGAAAGAGGCAGATAGTGAAAGTAGTGAAAGAGGCAGAGAGGGAGGGAGAAAGGAAAAATAGATGGAGTGGACAAGGAAGAGAGGGAGAGAGAGAAGAAGTGAAAAGGAAATGATGAACAAGTAAAAAAAGAGCAAGAGAGATTGAGAATGAGGGTTACGGAGATTGAGAGAGACAGAGATAGTGAAAAGAGGTTTGAGGTTGACAGAAAGAGAGGGACGTGGAGAGAGGATGATCAAGAATGAAATTAAAGAAAAAAATAGAGGGAGCAAGTATGGGAGAGAGAGATCAAGATGAAAAAAATAAAGAAGAGAGTGAGGAAAAATTAGAGAGGAAGATGAAGGGAGTGAGAGTGAGATTGAAATTGTGTGATATAGAGAGAGCGGGAGAGATATAAAAGAAGAGAAATAGATAGAAATAAAGCGATATAGAGAGATATAGAGAGAGCGAGAGAGAAATAAAAGAAGAGAAGGAGGAAAGAGAGAGCAAGAGAGAGTGAGAAATACAATAAATGTGTGAAAGAGAAAGTGAGAGAGGGAGGGATGGGTGAAGGAGGGAAAAGTAGGGTAAGCTTTGAGAGAAAGCGAGAAATATATTGAGATAGATGTATAGATTTAAGAACTTCTTTGTCTCTCTTTTAACCAACTCTTTTTCTCTCTACACCCTCCTCTTAAAAATCTCTTCAACTCTCCCTCAGAGGAAGAGAGGAAGAGATAAGAAAAATTGAGGAAAGATAGCGAGAGAATATAGGGAAATGACTCAGAGAAGAGATAGAGAGAGGAGAGAGAGAGAAGAGAGTGAGAGTGAGGGAGGAAGGGAGAGTGTGAGAATGAGAGAGGGGTGATAGAAAAGAGAGGGAGAGAAAAATATAAAAATTAAGGAAAGAGGGAAGCGAGAAGAGAGAGGGATGGCAAGATGGCGAGAGATAAAGCAAAACAGAGATATGAAGGGTGTAAAGGGAGAGTGTGAGTGGTAGAATTAGATGGAGAAAGAGTAAGATAGAGGGACAGAGTGAGGGAGGTAGAGAGAAAAGAGCGAAGGAGAGTGAGATAATGAGAGAAGTATATTAGAGGTGAGAGGGAAA
>NW_018165616.1:119427-130700 GCF_001263595.1 Phalaenopsis equestris | reverse complement strand
GGGAAAGAGGGACAGAAAATTAAAGAGAGTAAGGGAAGAGAGAAGTGAGAAGAGAGAGTAAGGAAAGAAGAGAGGGAATAAAGTAGGGTGAAGGGTGTGAAAGAGAGAGTATAAGAGCTATAATAAGAGGGAGAGCAAGTAAGATAGAGGGAGGGAGTGAGGAATGTAGAGAGAGAAAAGTGTGTGAGATAAGAAAGTATGAGAGAAGAAAAGAGTGAGAGAGAATGAAAGAGATTTCAGAGGTGAGAGAAGGAGAGAGAGAGTAGAAAGATAAGAAAGAGAGAGTGAGTGAGGGTGAGAGAGGGTAAGAGAGATGAGAGAGGGTGAGAGACAGGGTGGATGGTGAGGGTGAGTGAGGGTAAGAGAGATGAGAGTGGGTGAGAGATAGGGTGGATGGTTAGCGCTAGAGGGAGGCAGGGGACGAGGGAGGAATGGAGGGAGTGATAAAGAGCAAGAAAGCAAAGAGTGAGAGAGGGAAAAAAGAGGGGAAAGAGATGCAGAGAGAGTGAGACAAATTAAAAGACTGTGAGAGATATAAAGTGTGAGATGGAGAGAGTAGAATATAGAAAGAAAGAGGGGAAGAGAGACAGTTACAGAGAGGAAGGGAGATAGAGACAGAGTGGGAGAGAGGAATAGAAGAAGATATGAGGATTAAGAGAGTGAGGTTGAGGGTATGAGAGAGAGTGTGCTTGAAATAATGAGAGATCGTGATAGAAGTAGAGTGAGGGAGAGATAAGAATGGAGAGTGAGTGAGAGAGAGAGAGAAATGTGCGAAGAGGAAGAGTGAGAGGGAGGGAGAGGGTCATAAAGCGAGAGAGATAATGAGAGAGGGGAAGGAGAGAGATATTTGGGAAAAGTGAGTGAAAGAGTGACAACGCATGACTGAGAGAGGGAAATAGTGAAAAGTGTGACAGAGATAATAAGATGTTAGATTTAGAGAGAGGTGGGTAGAGAGGAAGGAATGTCAGAGAAAAAGAAATAAGGGAGAGAGCAAGGACAAAGTGAGCAATAGATTGAGGGTGAGAGAGGTGTAAGAGAGGTAGAGAGATAAGGAGAGAGACGTTGTAAGAGAGGTAGGTGGGCAAGTGAGAGGTGGAGAAGGAGAGCAAGAGGGATAAATGAGGGTTAGATAAGAGAGGAATGTGGGATAGAGATGATAGAGATAGGAATGAGGGAGGGAGAGCGAGACAAATAAGTAGAGATTGATAAAGTAGATAATAGATAGAGAGGGAGTTGGGAGACAGAGATATAGAAAGTACAGAGAAAAGAGAAAGAGTGATTATGAGGGAAAAAAAGATGGAGAAAGGGAGAGAAAGTGAGAGATGGAGATGAGATGGAGAGAGAAAGCAAAATTGATAGAGAAGAGAGTAAAGAATGTGAGAGCAAGAAGTAGATAGTGAGAGAGAGCATGGGAGATAGAAAGAGGAAGGGAGAGAGAGGAAGTGAGAGAGAAGAGAGGTAGATAGAGGAAGAGAGAGAGAGAGAAAGTAAACATAGAGAAGAGAGAGAGAGAAAGTAATAGAGACAAAAAGTGAGATATAATAGAATGAGTGCTAGAGTGAGAAAGGAAGATTGCGAGAAAGCAAGAGAGACACAAAGTGAGATAGAATATAAAGAGAGAGAGAAAGACAGGGAGATATTTATATTGAAGAGATGAGGGAGCGAGAGAGGGAGAGGGACTTAGAGAGAAATAAAAAGAAAAAGATAGAGTTAGGGAAGAAATAGTAAAAGAGAGTGAGCAAGAGAGAGAGTAATGGATAGTAAGAGATTGATTAAACGAGAAGATAGGGGTGGGTTAAGAGTTAGAGATGGAGAGAGAGAGAGTGTGTGTGTTTGAGAATAGATGTAGAGAAAGAGTAAATAAGGAGAGAGAAGAAATAGTGATAGAAAAGAGAGCTAGAGAACGGTAATGAGAGCGAGAGAATGGTAGAGATAGCCTCTTCTTTCCATGATAGCCTAATGGTAGTGAGATGGAGAGAGCAAGAGAAAAATGTAGAGGGAAAGAGATAGAGATGGAGTGAGAGAGAGGAATAGACAAAAATATGAGGATTAAGAGAGTGAGGTTGAGGGTATGAGAGAGAGTGTGTCTGAAATAGTGAGAGATCATGATAGAAGTCGAGTGAGGGAGAGATAAGAATGGAGAGTGAGTGAGAGAGAGAGAGAAATGTGCGAAGAGGAAGAGTGAGAGTGAGGGAGAGGGACATAAAGTGAGAGAGATAATGAGAGAGGGGAAATGAGAGAGATATATGGGAAAAGTTAGTGAAAGAGAGACAAAGCATGAATGAAGGAGGGAAATAGTGAAAAGTGTGACAGAGATAATAAGATGTGAGAGAGGGAGAGAGAGTGTGTGTGTGTGTTAAGAGTTAGAGATGGAGAGAATGTGTGTGTGTGTTAATAGTAAACGAGAGGAGAGGGGTGAGTTAAGAGTTAGAGATGGAGAGAGGGAGAGAGAGAGTGTGCGTGTTTGAGAATAGATGTAGATAAAGTGTAAATAAGGAGAGAGAAGAAATAGTGATAAAGTGTTAGGTAAAAATAGAAGAATGTATGTGGAAGAGAGCAAGAGGGAAACATCAGGGGAGATTTAGAGATACAGCAGGGGAGCAAGAAATAAAGAAAGAGAGATTTAGAGATAGTGAGATGAGTGAAAGAGGGTTAGGTAAAAATAGAAGAATGTATGTGGAAGAGAGAGAGAGTGTGTGTGTGTGTGAGATATTTCAAGATAAGATAGCTTGAGAAATTTAGAGTGGGAGAGAGGGATATATATTGAGAGAATAAGAGAAAGAGAGAAGGAGAGAAAGAGAAGAGTGAGTGAAAGAGAGATAGAGGGAGGCAGAGAGATTGATCATGAGAGATTGAGAGATAAATGCGAGAGTGAGAAGAAAGAGAGAGAAGAGGGAATGAGAGTGAGACGAAAGCATATGGAATGAGATAAGGACCGAGAAGCTGACAGATGAAGATACAAAAGGAGATAAAAAAGAGCAAAAAAAAGAGAGGTAGGTGTGATAAATAGGGAAGAAAAAGAAAGGGACGGATGGATAGAGAGAAACAACAAAGGGAGTAGGTGAAAGAGAAAAGAGAAGAGGAGAGAGAGAAAGAGAGAGATAGAGGGAGAAATAATAAGTGTAAGAGCAAGGGAGAGAGATTGAGATAATAAGAAAGAGAGAGAGAAGACAGTGTGAGAAAGAAAGAAGAAAGGGTGTGTGAGATAGAGAGCGAGAGAATACTATAGAGGGAAGAGGGAGTGATGGAAGATAGAGAGATTGATAGAGTGAAAAATAGATAGAGAGGGAGGAGAAGAATAAGTGCGAGTAAAAGAGCAAGAAAAACAACAAACAAGGTGGGAGAGAGAGAATAACATAGAAATAGAGAAAACAAAGAGGACAAGTGAATGGGAGTAGGAGTAGGAAAGAGAGGGATAGAGAGTTAACAAGGAGGTGTGAGAGAAAGCTAGGAAGAGGGAAAGAACAAGGTGAGAGAGAGGATATATGAAAGAGAGAGAGAAGTGTGAAAGAAGAAGTTGGCAAAATGGAAAGAGGGAATAAAATAAATATGGAGGGTAGAAAGGTAGAGTAGGAGCGAGAGAGAAGGGAAAAGAGCTAGATAGAGAGGTAGAGAGCAAGCAAGAAAGAGGAGAGAGGGAGAGAAACATTAAAAGAGAAGTGAGTGAGTTAAAAATAGAGAGAAAGTGAGAAATAATTAGAGATAGAAGAGGAAGTGATTAAGAGAAAGGGGTGAGAGGGAAGGAGGGGAAGAAAAAATCTCACTCCCTATAACTCTCTCACTCTCTCTCACTTGCTCTCTCACTTGCTTGCTCTCTTTTCCACTACTCCATATCTCTCTTCCATTTCAACCCTCAAACACTCCCATCTTACGTCTCTCTTTCTCCCCCTCTTTATCCCCTTCCTCTTTTTATTTTGCCTCTGCCTCCTTTCATCTACTCTCCTTATCTTCTTCAAAACATTCTCTCAATCTCTCGTGCTCTCTCTCAATCTCTCTCACTCTCTCTCAATTCTCTAACACTCTCTCCCTCTCTTTCTCTTTCCATCTCTCTCTTTCTCTCCCTCTATCTCTCTCCCTCTTCCTCTATCACTCTCTTTCTTTCATCTCTCTATCTTCCTTAGCTCCCTCCCTCCCTCACTCCCACTCTCTCTGTCTCACTCTCCCACCCTCTTTCACAGCCATTATCTCTTTATCACAGTCACCCTCCGTCCTTCTCTTCTTACCTCTCTTATCATCTCTCTCACTCTTTCTTCTTTCTCTCTTATTGTTTGTCACTTGTTTTTTCACTCTCCCCCAACATCTTTCTTTCAAGCCATCTCTTTCTTCTCTGTCGCTTTCTATATCTCTTCCTCATTCTAACCCTCAAATGCTCTCTCCCTACGTCCATTTTCTCCTCCTCCCTATCTTTGTTCCTCTCTCTTTTCCCTTTCCCTCCCTTCTCTACTCTCCCTATGATCTCTCATACATTTTATTTCTCTTTCTTTCTCAAACTCCTTCATTCTTTCTTCTTTCCTATTTAAATCTCTCTCTCTCTCTCTTTCTCTCCTTTTTCTTCTTCCTTCTCGCTCTATTTCCACCTCTCTCTCTCTCTCTTTCTCTCCTTTTTCTTCTTCTTTCTCGCTCTATTTCCACCTTGATTTCTTCTTCTCTTATTTCTCTATCTCTCTTTGGCTAATTTTATTGCTCGCTTTCTCTCACTTGCTATCCCTCTGTTACTCTTGCTTTCTCTCATCTCTCCCACACCACTCCCTTGCAATCTCTACCTACTTCTCCCCCTTTCTATCTTTCTCTCTCTTTGTCTTACCTCAATCTTTTCATCCCTCTCTCCCACTCCCACTCTATCTACCTCTCTCCATCCCTATATTTATCTCTTTTCCTTTTTCACACTTCCTCCCTCCCTCCATAACTCACGCACTCTCTCCTACACTCTCTTTCATTATGTCTGACTGTACCTCTCTTTTCTCTTTCGGCATACTTATCATAATCTCTCTATGCCTTTCTCTTCTCCCATCTCTGCCTTACCTCTCCACATTTCTCTCTCCTTTTTTACCCTCCCTCTATCTCTCCCCCACCATTTACCTCTCTCATTTCTCTCTTTGTCTCTCCATCTCCCTATCTCAGTCTCTTTCACTTGTTTGTTCATTCTATCTCTCTCACATTCTCCCCCTTTTGCTCTCTTGCCCTCTCTCTTACTTCTCTCTTTATTTATCATCTCTCTCCTTTACTCTCTTTACCCTTTCTCCTTCCCTCCCACAGTCCCACTATCTTTGTCCACTCTCCCTCCCTCCTTCACTTTCTTTATCTCTTTATCACACTCTCCCTTCCTCCCTCTCATTTTCGCTCTCTCTTGCTCTATCCCTCCCTTATCATTTCTCTCACTCTCTATTACTCACTCTATGTCACTCGTTTTTTCTCTCTCTCCCCATCTTTCTCTTTCTTGCCCTCTCCCACTTTCTGTCTCTTTCTCAATCTCTACCACATTTTAACCCTCAAATGCTCCCTCTTTACATCCATTTTTTCCCTCTCTATCTCCTTTCCTCGCTCTCTCTCTCTATTTCTATCTCGCTTCCTTCTCTACTCTCTCTACCATCTCTCATACATTTTCTCTTATCTTTCTATCTTAACCTCTCATATTATCTCTCAATCTCTTTCATTCTTTCTTCTCTCTCTTCTTTAACTCTCTCACTTTCTCTCCCTTTTCTTTAACTTTCCCGCTCTATTACCATCTTTTTATCTCTTCCTCTATCCCACTTTATCTATCCCTCATCCTCTCCATCTCACTCGCTTTCTCCTTCTCTCCTTCCCTCTTTCTCTCACACCTTATTGCTATCACTCTCTCCTTCTATCTCCTCTCTCTCGCTCTCACTTATCCAATCTCGAGAGCTCTCTATTACTTATCCCATTGCTCACTCCCTCTCACCTGCTCTCCCTCACTCGCTCTCACTCTCTCTCATCTCACGCAACCCCTATTTTATCGCTCTTTACCTATCTCTCTACCTCCTATTTTTATTCTTATTCTTTATTCCTCTCCATACTTATCTTATTCTCTCTCCACCCTCGCTCTCTTCCCATCTCTCCCCCACCTTTCTCTATATCACTCTCTATTTTTCTCCCTCTCTTTATCTATCTCTCCCCATCCATTTTTCTCCCTCTCTTTATCTCTCTCTATCTTTTGTTGCTCTCACCCACTTTTTCTCTCTCTCTCCACTCTCTCTTCCTTTTATGTAACATTTCTCCTTTCTTGCTTTATGTTCTCTTTATATCTCTCCCTTCCACTCTCTCTATCTTCTCCCTCGCTCTCTCACTCTCTTACCCTCTCTATAACCTTCCCCCTTCTATTCCTCTCGCTCTATCTTCCTTACAGTCTCTCTCTCTCCCTCCTTCCCACTCTTCATAACTCACTCTCACTTCTCTCCCTCCCTCTCTCACTTCTATTTTTATAGCAATACTCACCCTCCTTCTATCACACTCTCTAGCTCTTATGCTCACTCGTTCGCTCTCTTCTACTTTTTTTTCACTCTTTGATCTTGCTATTCTTTTTTCTTTCTATTATTTATCTGTCCCTTTTTCTCCCCCCCCCCCCCCTACTTTTTCTCTCCCTCACTCTCAACTCTCTCCCTCACTCTCAACTCCCTCACTCTCAATTACCACTATCTCTCAATTTCTATATCTCCCTCCCTCCCTCCTATCCTGACATCATTTTTCCTTTCTCTCACCCCTCTTTTGATTTTCTTCTCTTTATCCTTGCACTTCCTCTCTCTCATTCTCTCTTACTTTGTCTCTCTTTCAACTCTTAGTCTCTGTCTCTCTTAATCCCTCTCTCTCTCTTTCTCGCTATTCTCTATCTCTTTGAGAGAAGGGTTGAAGATCTCTTAGCAAGATCGAAGGCGGCAGGGACCACAAGTGATACAGGGAATATTTCCAGCCAGACAAGAAAACATTCTTACTCTTACTTTCTCCTCTCCCCCCTCTCTCTTGCACTCTTACCATTTCACTCACTCTTACTTTATCTCTTGCTCTTGCTCTCTCTTCTCTCTAGCACTCTCACTCTTGCTCTTCTTTCACTCTCCGTCTCTGTGTCATCCTCTCTCAAACTTTCACTCTCCCCTCCTCTCTCAGCCATCCATTCTCTACCTCATATCCTCTCCCTCTCTGCCTTGCTCTTTCTCCATTTCTTATTCTCTTTCTTTCTCACAAGCTTTATCTTTATCTCTCCCTCTCTCCTTTTTTCTCTATCTTTCTCGCTCTCTCTTCTCTCTATCTTTCTTCTTTGCCTCACTCCCCCTCTATCCACCTTCAATTCCATCTATTTTACTCTCTTCTCTCCCATCTTTATCTCTCTCCTAACCAATTCTCCTTCTCTCTCGTTCATCTCTTTCTCTCTACACCCTCCTCTCATCTATCTCTTCATCTTTCCCTCACACACTTTCTCTCCCTCTCCATTTCTTTCTCTCTCTTTCCTCTCTTCCTCAATTTCTCTCTTCTCTCGATCTCTGTTCTCTTCACTCTTTCACAATCTCTCTCTTCATCTCTTTTACTTTCTCATCCTCTCTCTAACTCACTTTCATTTATTATTTCTCTCCCGCTCTTTCTATCTCTTGCTCCCCTCTTTCACCTCGCTCTCTCTCTCTAAAATTCCTATCTCTCTCTTCCATCCTCTCTCTCTCCCTTTATCCCTCTCTCCTACACACTCTCTCCCTCTCACTCTTTCTCCCACTTTTTTTCTCTTTTGACCTCCCTCTTCCTCCCTACCTCCCTCTTGCTCTCTATCCCTCTATCTCCATTTCTCTCACCTTTCTCAAACAATCTTCTCTAAGTCAATTTATCTCTTTTATTCTCACTGTCTCTATTGCCCGTCTCTTTCGCTCTCTCCCGCTCTTTTGCTTTCACTCTCATTCTCTCTCCTCTTTCTCTCTCTCCCTCCTTTTTTCTAACTCCCTCTCTCCCCTCACACCTGTCTCCAACTCAATTTTCTCAATTTGTTCCTAAGATTCTCTAAGATTCTTTTTTTCTCTCTACCTAATTTCTTTTCCATGATCTCAATCTTTATCAATCTCCCTCTCTCTCTCTCCTACAATCTCGTTCTACCTCCTACGATCTTGCTCTATCACTCTCCCACCCTCCTTCTTTCTCTTTCTCTTATATTCTAACTTCTCTCTTTCTCTTTCTCTCTTTCTCACATTTCTACTCATCTCTTACTCTATCTGCCTCTTTCTTTAGCTCTTACTTTCTGTCATCTCTCTCCCTCTCTGCCCCCTCTCTATATCACTATCTTGCACTCTCTCCCTCTGTCTCCTCTCTCTCTCTAATGTCTTTATCATGTTTGTTTCTCTCACTCCTTCCCTCTCTTCCTCTATCTCACTTGCCTCTCAATTCTCTCTATCTTTCTTATATCTCTTCCACTATCAACCTCTCTATCCCTCTACTCTTTATCTTTCTCTACTCTCCATCCCTCTATCCTCCTTCTTTCTCTACGCTCCATCCCTCCCTCCCTCTTTCCTCTCTCATTTTTTCTTTCTCTCTAGCTTGCACTTTTATATTTCTATCCCTCCCTCCAGCTTCCTTTTTCTCTTTTTCTCTCATAATATCTCTATTTTCTCTCTTACTATTTTTCTCTTTCTCTACATCTCCATTGTGCTCTCTTAATCCCTTCACCTTTCTACCGCACTCTCTCTCTCTTTGTCACTCCCATTCTCAGTCCCAACTTATCTCTTTATCTCTGTTAGACGTCCTCTATCTCTATCTCTCTCTCTTACTCTATCTTCCTATCTGTTGCTCTCTCTCTCTCTTCTTCCTTCCCTCTTTTCCTTCTCTCTTACTCTATCCCTCTTCTCTTTTCTTCTTTCTCCCTCGCTCTCCCTCTTACTCTCCCTCTTATTCTTATGTTTAATATCCCTCACACCCTCTGGTTTTATCTCCCAATCAATCTCTCTTGCCCTTCCTTCCTCACTCTTTCTCTCTATCACTATCTCTCTCTCAGGTTCTTTCTCTCAGTCTTTATTGTAATCTCTCTCTTGCTTGCCCCCTATCCTCCTCTCACTTTCACTCCCTCTCTTGTTTTCCTTCACTCATTCTCTCTCCTACTCGCACTCTCTAGTTCTCCTCTCACTCTTCCGTTTTTCTTATCTCTTCCCATCCCTCCCACCCTCTCTCTCTCCCTTTGTCCCTTTCCTTCCCACTCTACCCCACTCTTTCTACCCATATTTCACTTTATCTCTTTTTTTCTCTTTCTCTCTCCATCTCTCTCACAATCCTTCTCTTCCTCCCTCTCTCTTCTCTCCCTCCCTCTCTAACTCTATCCGTCTTTTTTTTCTCTCCCAACCTTACTCTTATGATCTCCCTCTTCATTACTTTTGCTCTTTCTCACCCGCTCTTTCTCACCCTCTTTTCTTTTGTCGTTCTCTCTTCTCTCAATTTTGTTCTCCCTCTCTTCATCTCTCATTCTCTATATATCCTTCCTTATTTCTCTTACTCTCTCTCCCTCGCTCTTACTCTGTCTTCTCTTGCTATTTTTCCTCACTCTGTCTATCTCTTTATTTTGTTCATATCTTTCTTAATCTTACTCTCTCTAGCTCTTTTTATCTCTCCCTTTCTCACTCACATTACCAATCTTTCACCCTTTCTTCCCTATCACAAACTCTTACTCCTCTCACTCTATCTCCCTTGCTCGCTCTTCCCTCTCTTTCTTGCTCTCTTTCTCTCCCCCTTAATTGTTTTGTCAATCTCTTCCACTCCTCCCTCTCTCTATCATTCTTGATCTCCCTCCCATCTCTCTATTCTCACTCTCCCCCCTCTCCACCTCTCTATTAGTGCCTCTCCCTACCTTCTCTTTCTACCTCTCTCACCATTCCTCTCTATCTCTCTATGCTTCTCTTCAACTCTTCTTCTCTTTTGCGTTCTCACTCACTCTCGACCTTTACCTCCCACCACTCTGACTCTCTTCCCTCTCACTATTCATTTCTCACACTCTCTAGCACTCCCTCTTTCTCTCTCTCATCTCTCTCGATATTTCTTCCTTTTCTAACTCAATCACCATTTTCTCTCCTTTCTTTTCTCTCCCTCAATCACCATTTTCTCTCCTTTCTCTCTTTAGCTCTCTCTCTCCCACTCACTCTGCTTTCTCACTCTGGCTCCATATTGCTCCTTTTTCTCTTCCTCTCTCTCTCTCCTTTTTTCCCTATCCATATTTCTCACTCTCAATCTTCTCACAGATTCTCCCTATATTTCTCTCACGCACTCCTTTTCCTCTCTCCCTCTCTCTCAGTCTACATCAACCTAATTATGTCTCTCTTTTCATGTCGCTCTCATTGTCTCTCTCCTCCCTCTCTTACCTCCCACTCTCTCTATCTCTCTATTGTTCGCTCTCTCTTCTCTATCCCTCTCTCTCACTCCTCACAATAAGAGAGAGGATGAGAGGGAAATATAGAGAAAAGAGAGAGTGAGCGAAGAAAGAGCAAGAGTCAGTGAGCGAGATAGGGAAGGAGAGAAAGAAAATGAGTGAGAGAGAGAGATAGAGATAGGGAGAGGGAGGGAGGAAAGTGAGAGAGAGCAGAAGATAGAGTGAGAGAGTATTGAGATTGTTAAGTAGAGAAAGGAGAGGAGTAAAAGTGAGTGAAATTAAAGGGAGAGAGAGAGAGGGAGAGTGAGTGAGTAGGAGAGAGGGAGAGAAATAGAGATAGAAGAAAGTACGAAGGAAGAGTGAGGAAGAGATATGAAGTTAAAGAGAGCAAGAGAGGGAGCCATAGAGAGAGGAAGCGAGGGAGTGAAAGAGATTTTTGAACTGAGTGAGCAAAAGAGAGAGATAGTGAGAGAGAAATAGAGAGAAAAGAGAGAGTGAAGGAAAGCAAGAGATGAAAGGTATGACAAAAAGAAGGTAGGAGATGAAGAGAAATATTGGGAGAAAGTGGATGAGATGGAGAGAGAGAGAGGGAGAAGAAGAAGAGAGTGAGGGAAAGAGGTAAGGAGAGAGGAAGTGTGATGATAGAGAGAGCGAGAAAGGGAGAATGGTGACAGAGAAAGAGAGAGAAAGCGTGAGGCAGAGGGTAAGAGTGACAGTAAAATTTAATAAAGAGAAGCAATAGAGGGAGAGAGAAAAATATAGAGAGATTATGTTCTATCACTCCCTCCAGCCTCCTTCCTTTTTCTCTTTTCTCTCATAATATCTTTGTTTTCTCTCTTACTATTTTTCTCTCTCTCTACATCCTTTGTGCTCTCTCTTAAAAGCTTCACCTTTCTACTGCACTCTCTCTCTCTCTCTCTATTCTCTTTGTCAC
>NW_018165616.1:116931-119401 GCF_001263595.1 Phalaenopsis equestris | reverse complement strand
CTCACCCTTTATTAGCCCTCCTCTATCTCTCTCTCTCTTACTCTCCATCTATCTTCCTATGTGTTGCTCTCTCTTTCTCTCTCCCTCCTTCCATCTTTTCCTTCTCTCTTACTCTATCTCTCTTCTCTCTTCTTCTTTCTCCCTCATTCTCCCTCTTAGGGTCTATTTGGGGTAGCTGCAACTTATTGAATAATCTGCTGATAAGCTGATTAAAAATAATCTGCTGATAAACTAGGTGCAGTGGATATTAAAAATTTTTATTTTTTTTGGAAAAAGCCAGATCGCTGCTAGAAAATTGCCATCGCACTTAGATATGTGCGGTGTGAAAATGCTATTTTCAGCATTTTGAAAATGCATAAGCTGTCAAATCATAGTTTACCCAAACAGGCCAGGTGTGTTTTCAAAATGCCACCACACTAAATAAGCTGCCCCAAATGGACCCTTACTCTCTCTATCATTCTAATGCTCTATATCCCTCACAATCTCTGGTTTTATCTCCCAATCAATCTCTTCTGCATTTCCTTCCTCACTCTTACTGAAGATATATGATAGGAAGAGAGAAAGCAAGGGGAGAGAGAGGTAGAATGAAAGAGGGAGGTAGAGAGTGTTTTAGAGAGATAAACACAGAAAGATAAAGAGAAATTGATTTGAGAAAGAGGAGAGAGAGAGAAAGAAAGGGAGGGAGAGTGCTAGAGATGGAGAAAGAGAAGATAGAGAAAGACAGATGTATAGAGGCAAGGACAGTGACAAACAGAGAGAGTGATAATGAACGAGAGAGAAAGAAGATAGATAGAGTGAACGTGAGGAAAGGAAAGAGAGGGTGTGATATAGAGGAAGTGAGAATGAGAAGAAAGAGAAGACATAGAAGCTATAAGAGAGAGTGAGAAGTAAGAGGATGGACAAGAAGGGAAATAAAATTGGAGATAGAGAAAGACACAGAGAGAAAGAGTGAGAGAGAGCATCAGATAGAAGGGTATAGATTTAGGAGGGAGGGAGGGATATATAAAGAGAAGATTGAGTAAAGAGAGAGATAAGAGATACATATAGGAGTTAGGAGAGAAGAGAGACAATCGAGAGAGTTAAGGACAGAGGCATGGAGGATTAATAGATAAATAGAGGGGAGAAGGAGAACAGAGAGAAGGACAAGAAAGATAAGGAGTGTGAGAGACCAGAGAGAGGGAAGAGAGATAAGGAGAGAAGGAGAGAGGGCGAGAAAGGAGAGAGAGTGACGGACACTCTCACTCTTCTCCCTCCTCTCTCACTTGTCCTCCTATCTTTCTAGCAATTCTCACTCTTCCTCTCTAGCTCCTATGCTCACTCGCTCCCTCCCACTCTATTGTTTCTCTCTTTTGATCTTGCTACCCTTTCTTCTTTCTTTTCTTTATCTCTGTCCCATTTTCTCCCACCCTCCCTCTTGCTTTCTCCCTCCTTCCCTCTCTCTTCCCACTATCTCTAAACTTCTATATTATCCTCCCTCCCTCCCTCCCTCACTTCATTCTGCCTCTCTCTCTCTCCCCTCCCCATCTATCTCCATTCCTCTTTCGACCTTTCTTGCTTTATACTTGCACTTCCTCTCTCTCTCTTTTGCTCTCTCTCTCTTTCTTCCCTTAGTCTCCCTTATTCCATCTCTCTTTGTCTGTCACTCTCACTTACTCTTCACTCTTCTCTCTCTTTGTCTTGCTCTTTTATAATGTACATCTCTCTCCCCTTTCTCTATATCGCTCTTTTGTCATTTCTTGTCTCTTTCACACTTTTCTCCCTGTCCTACTTATTCTTCTATCCCTCTCCCTTATATTATTCCTCTAGCTCTCTTTTTATGTCATGCTCTCTTACTCATTTTTACTATCACTCCCTCTCTCTCTTTTCACTCTCCCTCTTTCTCTCTCATAATCTCTCTCATCTCATTCTTCCTTTCTATCTGTCTCTCACTTCTCACTTTGCCTTCAATTTTTTACTTTTTTTTTTCTCTCTCTCTCCTTTGCTCTCTCTCTCTCTCTCTCTCTCTCTCTTTTCACTAAATCTCTCTCAATTCTCACACTCTCACTTTCTTACTCACCTGTTCTTCCTCCCTCTCTTTCTCTCTCCATCCCTCCCCCCTTCCTCTCTCTCTTCATCTCCTTTCTATCTCTTCCTCTCTGTCTCTCACTACATTCCACTCATTTATGTCTTCCATTATTCCTTCACTCCCTCCCTTTTTCCTTCGATATTAAACAACCTCCTCACTCTCATGTCTTCCATCCTTATTCTCTATTTTCTCAAATCATTCTTTTCCTCTCTTATCTCTCTCACTCTCTCCCCTTCACTCCTCTCTCCTCCCCACCCACCTCTCTCATTATCTCCAACCTCTTCCCCTCTCATTAAGTGTTTCTTTTTTTATCTCTTCTTTTATGTATCTCTTCTATATCGTCTTGCCCTATCTTCTCATTATATCCATCTCTCTCACTCCCACTCCCTCCCTCCTCTCTCACTC
>NW_018165616.1:114221-116218 GCF_001263595.1 Phalaenopsis equestris | reverse complement strand
ATTTATTGCTTTTCTCCCTCAATCTCCCTCTCTTTATCTTCCTCCCTCTCACGTTCACTCGTGCTTCCTCTCTTCTTGCTTTTCCTAGGTCTCTGTCACTCTCCCTCCCCCTCTTTTTTACTCTATCTCCTCTCTCCCTCTCTATCTCACCTCTCTCGTGCTAAATCAATCTCACTCTCCCTCTCCATTTATTTCTCTAAACCTCTCCCTCACACCCTCTTCCCCACTCTCTCACTCTCTACTTCTCTCCTCTTTGATTTCTCTCTCTTTGCCTTTTTCTCGTTCCAGCTTACTCTCTCTATTATCTCACTCTCTACTCTTTCACTCTCTTTTCGTTCTCTCTTTCTCTCTCTCTTTCACTTACTCTATCTTGTTATCTTTATTCTTTATCCCCCCCCCCCTCTCTCTCATCTCTTTCCTCTCTCTCACCCACTCTCTCTCCCTTACTGCCTCCCTTAGTCCCTCCCTTCATCTTTTTCTCTCTCACTTTTTCTATCTTCTCTATTTAACTTCATCTTTCATTCTCTCTTTCTCTCCTACATTTATCAACCTAATGCTTTTCTTCTTAATCTGTCCCTTCCATCCTACCCCCTTTCTTCCTATTCTCTTCTTATCACTGCCTTTTGCTCTTTCATTTACTTACCTTTCTCTACCCATCTCTCTCTCGCCTCAATAAATTTTTATCACTCTCCCACTCTCCTCTCATTTTCTTTTTATCTCACTAGTTCTACTTTTCTTGCTCTCTTTTCTTCCCTATCCTAGTCTCTATGACTATTTCTATCTTTAATCTCTTTCTCCCCACCAACGCCCATTTCTTGCAATCTCGCTCCCTCACTCTCACTCAATCCACCCTCACTCTTCTACTCTCCCTCTTTCTTTTATTCTCTCTATCACTCTTCATCCCTTGCTCTCTCCCCCGCTCTCTCCTAATCCATACCTCTACCTAGATTTCACTCCATCCCACATTCTTCTATATCTATCTCTATCTATCTCTCTGTCATCCCATTTCTGTCACTTTTATCTCTCCCATCCACTCACTCACTCCCACCCCCCACCTCCCTCTCTCCCTATGTCCCTCTCAATCTCCTTCTCCTCTCTCTCTCGCACTCAGTCACTCACTCTATTGTTTTCCCCTTCTCTTTATCATTCACTCATCTCTATTGCTCTAGCTTCCCACGGACTATCTTCTCTCCATTTTTATCTCACACTCTCGCTCACTCTTGCTTTCTCTTTAATCCCTCACCTTCCTTTCCTCAGTCTCTCTTTCTCACAAACTCAATCCTCTCATTATTTCATCACTCCTTATTTCTCTTCAGCTACCTCACTGTTCCTCTCTATCTTTCCCTCTCTATATCCATTTTTTCTCTCCTTCTCTACTCTCTCCTTCTCTCTCGTTCTCTTTCTAATGCTTTTATTCTCTGACTTACCTGTCTTACTCTTTCTTCCCTGACTCTTGTTTCCTCTCTCTCTCCCTTGCCCATCCTCCCTCGCTCTCGTTGTCTCCTTCCTACTCTCATTTCTATCTATATCCATTCTTTCCCTTTGTTTCTTTTGCAATCATCTTCCGATAATTTTTGCTTTTCTCCCTCAATCTCCCTCTCTTTATCTTCCTCCCTCTCACGTTCACTCGTGCTTCCTCTCTTCTTGCTTTTCCTAGGTCTCTGTCACTCTCCCTCCCCCTCTTTTTTACTCTATCTCCTCTCTCCCTCTCTATCTCACTCTCTCTTGTGCTAAATCAATCTCACTCTCCCTCTCCATTTTTTCTCTAATCTCTCTCCCTCACACCCTCTTCCCCACTCTCTCACTCTCTACTTCTCTCCTCTTTGATTTCTCTCTCTTTGCCTTTTTCTCGTTCCAGCTTACTCTCTCTATTATCTCACTCTCTACTCTTTCACTCTCTTTTCGTTCTCTCTTTCTCTCTCTCTTTCACTTACTCTATCTTGTTATCTTTATCCCACCCCCTCTCTCTCTCATCTCTTTCCTCTCTCTCACCCACT
>NW_018165616.1:111932-112967 GCF_001263595.1 Phalaenopsis equestris | reverse complement strand
TCACTTTTACTCCATTTCTTGCTCTCTCTCTCTCTCACCTACTCTCCCTCACTCTTCGCTCTCACTCATCTCTCCGACCCCTCTATCGCACTCTATACTTTTGTATTTCCCTTCCTAGCCACTATGTACCTCTTTCTCCCTCACTCACACACACACTCTCTCCCTCCATCTTTTTATCTACATACTCTTTCTCCCTCCCTCAATCTATCTTGCTCACTCTCTCTTTCTCCCCACACTCTCTTTCTCCCTCTCTGATGCTCCCTCTCTTTCTCTTTCTCTCCATACTTATCTTATTCTCTCTACTCCTCACTCTCTCTTCATCTCCCCCTACCACTATCTATATTTCTCTCCCTTTTTCTTCCTCACTCTATCTCTCTCGCTTCTTCTCTCCACCTCCCTCTCTCTGTCTTTCTCACTCGCTTGCGCACTGTATCTTTCTCACTCTTCTCCTTCTCTCTTATGATCTCTTTTTTACTCTTCTCTCTACTAGTCCTCTTTCTCACGCTTGCTCTTACACTCTCAACTACTCCTCCCCTCCCTCTCTATTTACCTCTTTTGCTTGCTCTATCTTTATCTCAATCTCCCTCTCTTTTATTATCTCTCTTACTCTATTAATTTTCACTCTCAGCTCCTATCACTCTCACTCTCTCATCTGCTCTCTCTCTCAGCTCCTATCACTCTCACTCTCTCCCCCACCCACCGCCAAACACTCACTTCCTAGGTCCTCTTTCTATCTCTACACATTTTATTGTTCTCCTTCCCTTTCTCTCTCACAGTCTTTGTCCCACTCCCACTCTCGCTCTCTTTCTGTCCCTCATTAATCATCTCACTCCCTCCCTCTATCTCTCTCTTTTCATTCATTCCCTCTCTCATTCTCTGTCCCAATCTATTAATCACCTCTTTCTATCTTTATCACAGTCCTAATATAATTGTTTGATTTCACATGTTTTATGCGTGGATTGATATTCCCTCTAGTTTAGTCACTCCCTCATCACTCTCCCCTCATCTATATCTCATTTTTCCTAACTCCCTCTC
>NW_018165616.1:110010-111429 GCF_001263595.1 Phalaenopsis equestris | reverse complement strand
CCCTCCTTAATATTTCTCATTTGCTCTCACTCTTCTCTCCCTCACTCTTCTCATGTATTTCTCTCACTTTCTCTCTCCCTATCTTATGTCTATCCCACACTTCCTTCCTTTCTCATTCTCTCTCTCTCATTTCTAACTCATTGTCTTCTCCTCCCTCCCTCTTGTTCTATCTTCAATTACACTCTCTTCTATTTTTATTTCTTTCTCTCCTTCTATTGCTAGTCTCTATTGAATTTTCATTTCACTCCTACCCTCTTCCTCACTCTCTCTCTCTTTCTCACTCAATATTCTCCCTCTCTCCTTTTGTCTCTCTCTCACTCTCTTCCTATCTCTCTCTCCATCTCACCCCCTTTCTCCTACTCTTCTCCCACCCTCTCTCACTCAAGCTCTCTTGCGCTTCCTTCACTCTCTTCTCTCACTATTTCTCTCTCACTAACTCTCCCTCTTTCACTCACTCTCTTCAAAAATCTCTTTCACTCCCTCCCTCTTTCTCTCTCTTTATTATCTCTCTCACTACCTTATGTTACTCCCTCCTCTATCAATCTTTCTCTCCCTCCCTCTCTCTGAGGCCCCCTCTCTCACACTCTCTTTAACTTCTCTCTTCCTCACTTTTCACATTATCCTATCTCTATTTCTCTCTCACTTTTCCTCCCTTTCTCACTTTCTCTCTCTCTTCAATTTCACAAACTTTTACTCCCTCCCTTTCTCTCTTTAATCCTCACGAACTCTCTCACCCTTTCTTTTGTTCACCCTCACTTCCCTCCCTCCCTCTCCCTCTCTCTTTCACTAAATGTCTTCCTCTCTCTCTCACTTACTCTTGTTCTTTCTTCCCTCACTCTCTCTTCTCTCTCTTATTCTCTCTCTTATTGTCGCTCCCTCTCTCTCTCTTTAATCTTTTTGACCTCTTCTAACTTTCTCTATTTCTCGTTCTCTTGGTCTCTCCATTATCACTCTTACTTCACTCTATCATTGCTTACACTTTCTCTTGCTTTATTGCTCACTCTCTTTTTCTCACCTTTCACTCTATCTATCTATTGCTCTCTAAACTCCCTCCCCCTTATCTCTCTCTCAAACTATTTCTCACATTCTTTTATGCTTCTCTCTTTCTTTTTCCCTCCCTATTTCACTCTCTGCCTCTCTCTCACAAACATCTTTATCTCTCTTTCTCACACACTCTCTCTCACTCACTCTTCCCTCACTCTCTCTTTTGTCTCTATTTCTCTCCCATTCTATCTTTCTTGCCCCTCTCTCACTCAAGATAAAGAATATTGAGAGTGTATGGGATGGAGAGGGGTTGAGATGGAGCATATTGAGAGGTGTGATGGAGTGAGATAGAGAATGGAGAGAGAGAGATTAGGAGAAAGAGAAAGTGTGAATAAAGGGAGAATTAGGTAGAGATTTATAACAAAGAGAAAGGGC
>NW_018165616.1:106610-109898 GCF_001263595.1 Phalaenopsis equestris | reverse complement strand
AACAAGGGTAGGAGAGATTGAGAGAGGTCGAGAGAGTTAAGGATGGGGAGAGAGTGATGAGTGAGCGAGAGGGATATAGAAGAGAGAGTGTGAAACAGATAGATAAAGATAGTGAGAGGTAAGAGAGGGAGGAGATAGAGAATGTGAGTTACTTGAATAGAGTGAGACATACTGGATTGATGTAGACTAAGAGGGTGAGAGGAAAAGGAAAGCGTGGGAGAAAAGAGAAAAGGTGGATGAATCTATTAGAAGATTGAGAGAGAGAAATATGGAGAGGCAAAGAAAGGGAGAGAGTGAGGGAGAGCAAGAGAAAAAGAGAGTAATAAGGAGGGAGTGTAAGAAAATGGGGAGTGGGAGAGTAATAGAGAGAGAAAAAGAGAGAAAATGGAAATTGAGCTAGAAAAGGAGGAAGAAATAGTGAGAGAGATGAGACAGAGAAAGATGGAGAGAGCTAGAAAGAGTGAGAAAGAAAAGTGAGAGGAAAGAGAGAGGGAGTGAGAGGGAGGTAGAGCTAGAGGGAGAGTGAGAAAGCAAGGAGAGGGAGCGAGAGATGAAGAGGAGGGAGAGAAACAGAGGAATGGTGAGAGAGTAGAAATAAAAGGGAGTGAGAGTGAGTAATAGAGAGGTGGAGAGAGTGAGAATAGAGAGGGGGAGTGGGAGATCAAGCTTGATAGAGAGAGGTATGAGTGGAAGAAAAGTCAAAATAATTAAGGGAGAGAGAAAGAGAGCAAGGAAGAGAGGGTGGAGTGAGCAAAGGAAAGAGAGTGAGAGGAGCAAGAGATAATGATAGGGAAGTGAGGGTAAGAGAATGGTATTGTGAGTAATTAAGGGAGATATAGAAAGACCGAGGGAGAGTGAGAATAAGAAAGATATGAGAGAGGAAAGATAACAAGAGAAGGATAGTAAGAGGGAGTGAGATAGGGAGTGGGAGGAAGAGAGAGGAAGAGAAAATGATGAAGGGAGAGATTGTAAGAGAAATAAAGAATGATATAGAGAGAGAGAGATGAACAGAAGGAGAACAAAACTGAGAGAAGAGAGAACCAAATAAGAGGGTGAAAAAGAGCGAGAGTAATGAAGAGAGAAAACAAAAGAGCATTGGAGGGATAGAGAAAAGAGAGAGGTACAGAGTGAGAGAGGGAGGGAGAGAAGGATGGAGGTAGATATGGAGAGAGAAAGAGAGAAAAAAGAGAGAATGTGACAAAATAAGCTTGCGAGGGAGAGAAGGAGCGAGGGGTAGAATGAGTGGGGCAGATAGAAAAGGAGAAGGATAAAAGGAGAGACATAGGCTGGGAAAGATGGGAAAAGAGAAGAAATAGGGAATATAGAGGAGAAATAGAGAGTATGAGGAAGAAAGAGAGTGAGTGATAAAAAATAAGAGAGAGAGCCAATGAGAGAGGAAGATAGAGGGAGAGCAAGAGAGAGAGATAAAGGGAGATAGAGATTGCAATAGAGAATGAGAGAAAGAACCTGATACAGATAGGAGCGATAAAAATATATGGGGAGAGAGAGGGAGTTTCAGAAAGAGAAAGAGTGAGGGAGGAAGGGCGAGAGAGATTGATTGAGAGATAAACAAGAGGTGTGAGAGATATAGAGTTTTCAATAGAATGAGAGGGAGAGTAAGAAGGAGAGTGAGGGAGAAAGATGAAGAGAAAAGAGAGTAAGAGAGAAGGAAAGGAGGGAAGGAGGGATAGAGTAAGAGAAAAAAACAAATAGTAAGATATAGGGAGAGTCATAAAGAGGGAGATAGAGGTAGAGATGACGAAGAAGAGAGGAGGTGTAACAATGGTAGAGAGATAAAGTGGAAGTGAGAATGGGAGTAGGAAAGAAAGTGAGTGCAATAGAAAGGTGAAAAGATTAATACAGGGTGCAAATGATGTAGAGCAATAGAAAAATATTAAGGGAGGGAATAAAGATATTGAAAGAGGGAGAGAAAAAGAGGGAAGGAGGGAGGGATATAAATAGAAAAGTATGAGCTAGAGAGAATGATGGAATGAGAGAGGAAAAAGGGAGGGAGGGATGGAGAGTAGTGAAAGAAAGAAGAGAAAGAAAGAAGAAAATTGATAGGGCAAGAGATATAAGAAAGGAGAGAGTGAGCACAAAAAAAAGAGAGAGAAAAGTGAGTACAAAAAAAGAGAGAGAAATGAGAGTAAGAGAGATAGAGGAAGAAAAATGGAAGGGTGAGGGAGGGAGAGAGTGAGAGAAAGAAACATGATAGAGAGATTAGAGAGGGAGGAGATTAAGGGAGAGTGTGTGTGATAATGATATATAGAGGGGCAAAGAAAAAGAGAGATGAGAGAAAGTGAAAGATGAATAAAGAGGTAGATATAATGCTAGTAAAAGAGAAAGAGGGAGAAAAAGGGTGGGAGAGTGATATAGCAAGATTGTAGGAGAGAGGGAGAGAGGTAAATAGTGAGGGAGGGAAGGAGAGTGAGAGGGAGGGAAGGAGAGTGAGACACAAAGAGAGGAAGTGAGGGAGGGAGGTAGGGGAAGAGAGTGGAGAGAGCGAGCGAGAGAGAGAGAGGACTGATAGAGAGAAGATTAAGAGGGAGATTATAAAAGAGAAGGAGAGAAAATGAGAAAGATAAAGTGCTCAAGCGAGTGAGAGAGACACAAAGAGGGAGGTGGAGAGATGAACAGAGAGAGATAGAGTTAGGGAGAAAAAGGGACAGGAGAGATGAGGATAGAGTGAGGGATAGAGAGAATAAGATAAGTATGGAGAGAGGGATAAAGAGAGTTGGGGAGAGAGAGTGAGCAAGAGAGATTGATTGAGTGTGAGAGAGTGTGTGTGCAAGAGAGGGAGAGATAAATAAGGAGATAGAGAGAGTGTGTGTGAGTAAGTTAGGCTGAAAGTGGTGAAAAGTTTCTTAAAACATAGAGAGATGGTAGAGAGTGCGAGAAAGAGGGGTGGGAGAGATGAGAGAATGTGAGGGAGAGTGAGGAAGAGTAAGTGAGAGAGAGAGAGAGAGAGCAAAAATGGAGTAAAAGTAAATGAGAAAGAGAGAAAGTATAAAAGATAGGGAGAGAGTTTACAAGAAAGGGAGAGAGATATATAATTAATGTGTGTGAGAGAGAGAGAGAGCTAGGAAGAGGGTAATAAGAGGCTGAGAGTGAAAGGCTGTGGGTGATCAATAGGCCAAGTGGGAGAGGGAGGTAGGGAGAAATAAAGAGACGAGACTTTGAGAGAGAGAGAGAGAGGGAGAGGGAGACAAATGGAGGGAAGGAGAGCATGAGAAAGAGTGGGAGAGAAAGAGGTAGAATTAGAGGAGAGAGAAGAGAGAGTGGGAGAGG
>NW_018165616.1:104274-106537 GCF_001263595.1 Phalaenopsis equestris | reverse complement strand
GGGAAATAAAGAGAAGAAGGGAGATCGAGAGGGAGAGAAAGAGGGACGTGGGTGGGAGTTTTTGAGGGTTAGAATGGGGGAGAGATATAGAGAGATAGAGAGTGAGAGAGAAAGAATATAGAGTGAGAGGTATAAGAAGAGAGAGATAGATTAAGAGAGAGATAGAGAGAGAAGGAGAGTGTTAGTGAGGGATAGGAGAGAGAGAGATGGTTAGAACGAGTAAAGGGGAGTAAACAAATTCAAAGAATGAAAAGATAGATAGAAAGAGGGGTATGAGTGAAAGAGAAACAGACTGCAAGAGTGATGAGGACAAGCGAAATACCAAGCTAGAGAGTAAGAGAGAGGGAGTGGCAAAGATAGAGGTAGAAAGATTAATAAAGTGAGTGAAAGAGAGAGAGACAGATAGAGCAAGAGTGAATAAAGATAAGAGAGATAAGGAGAGCGGAGAGCGGGTGGGATAAAGAGGTAAAGAGAGCGAAGGAGGGAAAGGGGGATGAAGACAGGAAGGGAGAGAGAGAAGGATAAAGATAGAGTGATGAAACAATTGAGGGAGAGGGAGAGAAAGGACTAGAGCGACGAAAATAGAAAGGCAGAAGGAAAGGAGGGCAGGAGACAGATGAGAGAGATAAAGAGAGTGAGAGAGGGAAGAGGACAGAGATTGAGAGAGAAAGAAAGTAAGAGAGGTAAAGAGAACAAAAGGAAATGGGAGAGATAGAGAGTGATAGTGTGGAAGAGAGAGATAGTGAGAAGTAGAAAGAGAAGATATAGATAGAGAAATGGAGACAAAGTTCGAGAGGAAGAGGGATTGAGTGAAAGATAGAGAGAGATAGAGAGTGCAACAGATGGGGGTGCAAGAGAGGAATGGTGAAAGTGGGAGAGAGAGAGAGGGATGGAGTTAAAGAGAGAGAGTGCAAATGAATGAGAATGCAATAGAGATATACTGAAAGGGGGTTAAAAGAGAGATGGTAGATAGACAGATAGAGTGACAGAGATTAAGAGAGGGAGAGAGAGGGCGAGGGAGTGAAAAATAATGAGAGAGAAAAAGAATATTGAGAGTAAGAGATTATTATAAATAGTGAGAGTGAGAGAAAAGAGGCCAAAAGAGAGAGTGAGAGAGAAGCAAAATAAACTAACAGAAAGGGGGAGAAAAAGCATGAAGAGTGAGAGTAAAAGCTTAGAGAAATAAAAGCAGTGAGAGAAGAGAGAGAAGCAAAAGATGATTCAGAGAGTAGAGAGAGTCAAAATAAATAATATGAGATTAAGGGAGAGAGAAGAAGTGGAAGGGAGATGGGAGGGATGGAGATAGAGTGCTAGGAGTGGGACAAAGAAGTGTGAGAGAAGGATAACAAAAAAGAGACAGAAAGAGAAAAAAGTACGAAAGAGAGAAAGAAAAGCAAAAGAAGATATGGAGTAGAAGATAAAGTGAGTAAAAAGAAGAGAGTAAGAGAAAGGGAGGCGGGAGAAAGGAAAGATATAGAGAGAAAGAGAGCAAGAGAGTGAGGAAGCGAGAGTGAGAGAGGGTGAGAATGGGATAGTGGGAGGAGAGAGTGTTAGAAGAAATAGAGCGTAAGTGCGAGAGAAGGAGAGAGAAAGGGATTGAGAGCAAGATAGACCAAGAGAGGGAGAGACAGAGAAAGGGATTGAGAGCAAGATATGGCAAGAGAGAATGTAAAAGAGAGAGTAAGAGAAATGTGTGAGGAGAGAGGGACAAAAGAGGGAGCGAGATAGAGAGAATGGGGAGAGGGAGAGAGTGGGGGACAAAAATAGGAGAGATAGTGGAATGGAGAGAGAATGAAGAGAGAGACGAGTGAGGAAGCAACAGAGAGAGAGAAAAGGAAAGAGGGAGAGAGAGAGATGTAAGGTGAGATATAAGGAGAGAATTAGATGGAATTGAAGATGGATAGAGGGAGAGTGAGGCAAAGAAGTAGGGAATGGAAGAGAGAGGGATGAAGATCGATAGAGAGAGCAAAAGAAAGCAAAGGTGAGGGAGAGAGGAAGGGAGCGAGCGATAGTGAGAGAGGAAGAGATTAATCAATAGAGTGAGGGAGAGGGCATGAAAGTGGAAGAGAGAGAATAAAGACAAAGAAGAAAGAGAATTAGGATGGAGATAGTTTGTGAGATTAGAGAACTTAAGAGAGCAAGGAAGCAGAGAGCGAGGAAGCGAGGGATAAATAACAAGAGAAATAGAGTAAACAAAGGCTTGGAAGGGAGAGAGATTAAGAGATACTAAGAGAGAGAGAGGGGGGGGAAAATAGAACAAGAT
>NW_018165616.1:103074-104237 GCF_001263595.1 Phalaenopsis equestris | reverse complement strand
GATTGATAATGGAAGCTATTGTGTGAAGGAGAAAGATAGAGCAAGAGAGAGAGAGAGGGTGGAATGGGAGGAGAGATAGTGGAAGGGAAAGGGAGAGAGAAATATGAACAATACAGAGGGAGTAAAATAAAAATATAAGGTGAGGAAGAGAGACGATGAGAGGATCGCAAAGTAGAAAGCTTAAGAGAGGGAAGAAGGGAGCGAAAAAATGAGGGTGTGATAGAATAGAGAGAAGATGGAAAGATGGAGAGAGTTGAGAAGATGGAGAGAGTTGGAAGAGAGTGAGAGAGAGTTAGAGGGAGATAGAATGTAAGGGAGAGCAATAGAAGACAAGAAAAAAAGGGCTCGGTAAAAATTATAAAATAATGGAAGTTGATTATATGAGAGGTATCCAAATAAGGGATGGAGAGTAGGTGACTGGAAAAGCAAGAAAGCAAGTGTGTGTGTGTGTGTGTGTGAGAGAGACTGAATGTGTGAGAGAGAGACTGAAGAAGTGAGATAGATATAGAATGAGTGAGAGAGAGTGCAGGGGGAAAGGATAATGCAAGCAACTAAGAGATATAGTGAGAGAGAGATGAAGATAATGAGAGAGATAATGAGAGAGAGTGAGAGAAAGAGGAAAGAAGAGATAGTAGGAATAGAGGGAGATGTTGGGAGAGAGAGAGAGTGATAGGAAGAAAGAGAGAGAGATAGTGAGAGGGAGAAGAGAGAGAGAATAGGGAAGAGCAAAAGAGAGATAGAGTAAGTAAGAAAGAATAATTGAGAGAATGAGGGAGTAAGGGAGGGAGAGTTAGAGTAAACAAGAGAGGGAGAGGGAGAGGGAGAGAGAGTTAAAGAGAGGATGAGAAGGGTAGATAGAGACAAATGACTGAAGATAAAGTGAAGATAATAAGCAAAAAGAAGAGAGTTAAAGAGAGGGTGAGATGAGAAGAGAGACAAAAATGATTAAAGATAGGAAGCGAGGAAAGGGAGAGAGGTGTTGGGTGGTTTTGGAGGTGTGTATGGCGTTAGAGTGGGGTAGGGATGGAGAGATAGAGAAATGGAGAGTGAGTGGGAGTGGGAAGAGAGAGATAGAGCAAGAAGTGAAATTAAGAGAGAGTGAGTGACAGAGAATGAGAGAAGAGAGTAAGAGTGTTAATAAAAGAGAGGGAGAGAGAGAGGGT
>NW_018165616.1:101968-103031 GCF_001263595.1 Phalaenopsis equestris | reverse complement strand
GAGAATTAGAATGAGATAGAGAAAGAGAGGGAGAAAGAGCTTGAGATATATATAGAAAGAGATAGAGAGAATAATAAAGAGGGAGAAAGGAATGGAGAGAGATACAAGGATAGAGAGAGGGAGAGAGAGGGAGAGGGAGTGAGAGGGAGACGGAGGGGAGAGAAAGAGAGGGAGACTGAGAGATATATAGAATTGTGGAGTAATAAAGTGAGATAGATTGAGAGATAAATTTAGAAAGACTGGAGTAAGAGTGCGAGGGATGGATAGAGAAGGATAGCTAGATGCAGATGAGAGAGAGAGAGAGAGGAGCAAAGTGAGAGAAATAAGGAGGAAGTGAGAGAGAAACATAAAAAGACAGAATGAGAAAGGCAAAGAAGGAGGGAGAGTGAGAGAAGAAGAGAAGGGGAAAGAGAGAGAAAATGGACAAGAATGAGACTTAGAGAGTTGGAGGAGAGAGGTAGGGCGAGAAAGAAAGAGAGAGATAAAATAAGGAAAAGAAAGGATGAGGGAGAGGTGGAGAGTGCAAAATTGAGAGTGAGAAGGGGTTATGGAGAGTGGGAGTGAAAGATCGAGAAAGGGAGTGAGAGTTTTTTAGAGAGGAAAAGAAGGAGCGAAGAAGAGAGATGAAGAGAGAGTGTAAGCATAAAAAGGAGAGAGAAGAGTAAGCAAGAGAGGGGAGAGGGAAAAGGAGAAAGGGAGGAAGAGAGAGAGATAGAGAGAAGGAGGGAGGGAAAAATATAAAATGGAGAGAAGATGGTGAGCTGACTAGGGATAGAGAGAAAGAAAGTAAAAGAGCAAGGGCAAGGAGAGATAGAGAAGTGTCGGAGAGTGAATGAGAGTGATATGGAGAGAGCAACCAAGGGAGATGGAGAGAAGGAAGGAGGGAAAAATATAAAATCAAGAGAAGATGGTGAACCAACTAGGGATAGAGAGAAAGAATGTAATAGAGCAAGAGAAAGGAGAGATAGAGAAGTGTCAAAGTGTCGGAGAGTGAATGAGGGAGAGAGCGACCAAGGGAGAAGAGAGAGAAAGAAATTGAGGAGAGAGGGAGGGATGAGAGAGA
>NW_018165616.1:100716-101954 GCF_001263595.1 Phalaenopsis equestris | reverse complement strand
GAGAGAAAGTAAAGTGAGAGAATGGAGAGGGAGGTGTGATATATAGAGAATGTGTGAGAGAGTGAGACGAGAGAGAAAAATAAAGAAAGATTGCAGAATGTGGAAAGAGAAAAAGAGAAAGGAAAGGTGGCAGGAAAGGTGGCAGGGAGAATGAGAGAGTAGAGAGAAAGGGAGATCAAGAGAGAGGAAGAGGAAATTTAGAGAGTGAGAGAGAGAGAGTGTGGGAGAACAAGAGTGCTACTATAGAGAGGGTAGGATAGAGTGAGGGAGAGATAGAGATGAAGAGTAAGTGAGGGGAGAGGGAAGAGGGGAGATTGAGATTGTGAGTGCAAGCAAAAGAAAGCGGGAGAGAGCAAGGGTGAGATGGAGCAAGCAAGAAAGAAGGAAGGAAAAGAGATATGTTAGGGATAAGGGGGAGGAAGGCAGAAGGAGAGATACAGAAAGAGAGAGAGAGAGAGAGAAAAGGAGGGACATAGAGAGAATCAGATAGAGGGAAAGAAGGAGAGAGTGCGTGTGTTAGAAAGAGGGAGAGCTCAAAATAGAGTGAGGAAAGAGGAGGGGAGGGAGGGGGGAGGGGGGGGGGGGGGAGAGAGAGAGCAAGAAAGAGAAAGAGATTTAAAGAGGACAAGATGGAAGGAGAGAGATGGAAGTAGTGAAGGAGAGATGGAAGGCATGATTGAGGGAATAGGAGAAATAGGAGAGAGAAGGAGGAATAGGAGAGAGAAGGAGAGAGATAGAACATAAGAAAAGAGAGAAAGGGAGAAATGGGATGTTGAGAGAGAAGAAGAGAGAAAAATATAGTAGACGAAAGGATCAAGAGCAAGAAAGGGTAAGAGAGATAGAGATTGATGGGCGTGCTAGAGAAATTGGTAAAGATAGCGACAAACGAGAGTGTGCGATAGTGTGAAAGAGAGAAGAAAATTTAAAGATAAAGTGACAAAAGGGAGATGGAATGTGAGAGGTGAAAGAGGGATAGAAAAGAGAGGAAGAGAGAAAGGAAGGGAGGGAGAGAAGAAGAGGGAGAGATAATTTAGTGGGTAGAAGTGCTAGAGGGAGGAAGAGAGGGGATGGGAGAGGAAGAGGGAGGAAGAGAGAGTGGGTAGGAGAGGGAGAGGGATAGGGAGTGGGGGGAAGAGAAAGTAAGTGGGAGAGAGAGAGTGTAAGAGAGTGTGAAGGAGAGGGAGAGAGAGAATAAAGAAAGAAGAGACAAAAGAGAAGAGAGAGAAGAGAGAGAGAGA
>NW_018165616.1:97735-100593 GCF_001263595.1 Phalaenopsis equestris | reverse complement strand
TAAGAGAGAGAGAGAGAGAGAGAGAGAGAGAGAGAGAAGAAAGGAGGGAGGAGAGAAGTAGGGAACAGGGAAAGGTGGGCAAGAGTTAGATAGAGAGAGTAGGAAAGAGAGAAAGAGAGAGAGAGAGAGAAAAGAAGAAGCATTAGAATAGAGAGAGAGCATGCATGCGTAAGAATGAAATAGAGAGAGATGAGAAAGATAGACAAAGAGAGAAAGAGAGATAGACAAAGATAGAAAGAGAGAGCATGTGAGATTGGAGAAGAGGGAGGGAGAGAAAAGGTGAGAGAGAGATGAGAAAGATCAAGAGAAAGTAAGAAAGTAAGACAAAAGTAAGACATAGAGAAAGAAAGCAAAGGAAAATGATAGAGAGAAGTGATGTAGAAAATGAAAGAGAGAGTTAGTGAGAGAAGGAAAGAGAGAAAAAAAATGATAAGATAAAAAAAAGTTTAAGAGAAGAAAGAGGGTGGGGGAGGGAGAGAGAGATATAGAGAGAAAGAAAGAAGAGAATGGTAGTGAGGGAGGAAGAGAGAGACAAAAAGCATGCGAGAGATAGGTGAGATAGTGGGGGAGGGAGAGAGGGGGAGAGATGAAGATAAAGAGAAAGGGAGAAGAGATGAAGAATGAATCTAGATGGTGGGAGGGAGGGAGGAAGAGACAGAGGGGCAGAAAGAGTGAGCAACAGATAGAAGAGTGAGATACCCTCCCTTTCTCTCCTTAACCCTCTCGATACTCTCTCACTCTTTCTTCTGCTCTCTCTCATTTCCTTCCCTCCTTCTCCCTGTCTCTCTCACTCAATGTTTTCCTCTCTCAATCACTTAGCCTTGTTCTTTCTTTCCTTAGTCTCTCCTCTATCTGTATTTTTCTCATTTTCTCTCTTATTGTTGCTCCCTCTCTCTCTTATCTTTCTCGCCCCCTCTATCTCTCTCTAATTCTCATTCTCTTGCTCTCTTATCTATCACTCTTACTTCCCTCTCTCTCTCTCTTTGCTTATTTATTCTCTTGCTTTATCACTCACTCTCTTTTTCTCACCTTTCACTCTATTATTGTATTTCTCTCTTCTCCCCCTCTTCTTATCTCTCTCACTAATTCTCACTTTCTCTTACGCTTCTTTCTCTCACTTTTTCCCTCCCTATTTCACTCCCTCGCTCTCTCACACACACACATCTTTATCACTCTTTCTCCCCCTTCCCTCTCTCTTTTGTATTTATATCTTGTTCTACCGTTCTCGCCCCTCTCTCTCACTCAAGATAGAGATTATTGAGAGAGTGTGTGGGATGGAGAGGTTGAGATAAAGAATAATGAGATAGAGAGATAGAGTTGAGATAGAGTGGGTGTGATGGAGAGAGATAGAGAATGGAGAGAGAGAGAGAAGAGAGAGAGAAAGAGTGAGTAAACGGAGAGTTAGGTAGAGATTCATTGACAAAGAGAAAGAGTGATTGATTTCTCCGAGATTGGTCTTCATTGTCTCTCCCACCATCTCTTTCACTCCACCTCTCCTGCTCTCTGCAATCTCTTCTCTTTCTCTCACTCTCATTCTCTCCGTCTCACTCTCATTTTCTCCCTCTCTTTCTCAATCTCTCGCCTTTTCTCCCTTTTTCACTTTCTTGCTCTCCCTCTATCTCTCTCTCTCAGTCTTGTTCTTGTTTCTCTATATCTCCCTACCACCCTCCCCCACTCTCTTTATCCCTCGCCCTCTCACTCTTCCTCTCCTTCTCTTCCTAGCTCTCTCCCTCTGACCTTATTGTTATATCTCTCTCCTTTTCTCTTATCCTTTCTTTCTTTTAGCTTCACTTTTACTCAATTTCTTGCTCTCTCTCTCTCACTTACTCTCCCTGACTTTCTCTTGCTCTCTCTCTGTTCTCTCCAACCCCTCGCTTACACTCTAGACATATCTCTCTCCCTTCCTAGCCACAGTACACTCGAATTCTTTATCTCATCTATTTAGCTCTCCATCTTTCTCTCTCCCTCCATCTTTTTATCTCTCTCTCTCTTTCTCTCCTCCTCTCTCACACACATATCTCTCTCCCTCCCTCAATCTCTTGCTCACTCTCTCTCCCCACACTCTCTTTCTCCCTCTATGATGCTCCTTCCCTCTCTCTCCCTCTCTCCATACTTATCTTACTCTCTCTATCCCTTACTCTCTCTTCACTTACCGCTATCACTCTCTATATTTCTCCCCTTTTTTCTCCCTCACTCTATCTCTCTCACTTCTTCTCTCGACCTCCCTCTCTATGTCTCTCTCACTCGCTTGCGCATTGTATCTTTCCCACTCTCTCTCCTTCTCTCTTATAATCTCTCTCTTACTCTTCTTTTTATTTGTTCTCTTTCTCATGCTTGCTCTTACACTCTCAACTCTCTTCCCCTCCCTCCCTCCCCAACACCCTTTGTGTCTCACTTTCCTTCCCTCCCTCTTCATTTACCTCTTTCTCTTACTCTATCTCTATCTCATTCTCCCTTACTTTTATTATCTCTCTTACTCTATCTACTTTCTCTCTAAATTCTTATCACTCTATCACTCTCTCACTCTCTCACTTGCTCTCCCTCTCTCTCTCGCTTTCTCTCTCTCAGTTCCTATCCAACCTCCAAACACTCCCTCCAAGGTCCTCTCTACTCATTTTATTGCTCTTCTTTCCTTTCTTTTGTTCACTGAATCACCCTTGTTCTATGTTCACTCTCATTTTCTCTCTCTCAATTCTCTCTCTATTTCTCTCTTACACCCTTTGTCCCACTCCCACTCTGTCTCTCTTTATCTCCCTCGTTAATCATCAAACTCACTCCCTTTGTCTCTCTCTTTTCACCCATTCCCTCACTCAATCTCTATCCCACTCTATGTTCTATCCTCATTTCTCCTTAAATTG
>NW_018165616.1:91365-97647 GCF_001263595.1 Phalaenopsis equestris | reverse complement strand
TCTCATCACTCTACCCTCACCTACTACCCTCACCTATCTCATTTTTTCTCACTTTCTCTCACACATCTCACTCTGTTTCTCCCTCCTTCCCCCCATTTCTCCCTCTCTCTTGTTATCTTTCACACATTCACTGCCTTTCTTGCTCTCTCTTGTTGTCTCATTCTCTGACACTCTCCTTCTCTTTCTCTTCTCTTCTCCTTCTATTTCTCTATCTTCTATTTCTCTACCGCTCTCTCTCTATCTTCAATTTAGCTCTCACTCTCATTCCCTCCCTCTTTTTCTCCGTTTTTTCCTCACTCCTTCTCTCTTTAGTTTCTTTCTTGATCATCCTTCCTCCACCTCCCTCTCATTCTATCAACCTCAAACCTCTTTACACTTTCTCTCTCTCCCACTCTTAGTCTTCTTTCTCAATCTCTCTTGCTCTTTTTTTAGTTGTTGTCCATTTCCTTTCCAATATTTCTCTCCCTCTCTCTTCCTCTTCGACTCCCTGTATTTTTCCTTTCTTCCTCCCTCTCTCTCTTTCACTTACTCTCCTCCTTGGTATTTCTCATTTGCTCTCTCTCTCCTCATACATTTCTCTCCCTTTCACTAACTTCCTCTCTCCCTCTTTCTATCTACCCGCACTTCCTTTCTCATTCTCTCTCTCTCGTTGTCTGTCATTTCTCACTCATTCTCTTCTCCTCCCTCTCTCTTGTTCAGTCATTCCTTACACTCTCTTCTATTTTTATTTCTCTCTCCCTCATTGCTACTCTCTATTGAATTTTAATTTCACTCTTACTCTCTTCCTTACTCGCTCTCTCTCTTTCTCACTCAATATTCTCCCTCTCTCCTTCTCTCTCTCCCTCACTCTCTTCTATCTCTCTCTCCATCTCACCCCATTCTCCCAATTTTTCTCTTCTTTTCCCACCCTCTCTCCCTCAAGCTCATTCACTCTCTTTTCTCCAATTTCTGACTCACTAACTCTCCCTCCTTCACTCACTCTCTTCAAAACTGTCTTTCACTCCCTCCCTCTTTCTCTATTTTATTATCTCTCTCTTACTTCCTTATGTTACTCCCTCGCCTATTACTCTTTCTCTCCCTCCCTCTCTCTCTTTGTGGCCAACTCTCTTAATTTCTCTTTAACTTCATCTCTCTTCCTCATTCTTCCTTCAGACATTCTCCTATCTCTATTTCTCTCTCACTTTTCCTCCCTTTCTCACTTTCTCTCTCTCTCTCTCTTCAATTTCAGACACTTTTACTCCCTCCCTTTCTCTCTTTAATCCTCATGATACTCTCTCACACTTTCTTTTGCTCTCTCTCACTTCCTTTCCTCCCTCTCCCTCTCTCTTTCACTCAATGTCTTCCTCTCTCTCTCACTCTTTCTCTTTCTTCGCTCACTCTCTCTTCTCTCTTATTTCTCTCTCATTCTTTCTCTTGTTGATCCTACTCTCTCTTTAATCTTTCTCACCTCCTCTAACTCTCTCTATTTCTCGTTCTCTTGCTCTCTCTTTTATCACTCTTACTTCACTCTCTCTCTCTCACTATTTCTCACCTCCCTCTCTTTCACTCTCTTTTCCTCACTTTTCACTCTATCTTTGTATTGCTTTCTTCTCTACCTCCCCCTTCTCTCTCTCTCTCTCACTATTTCTCACCTCCCTCCCTCTCACTCTCTCTTCCCTCACTCTGTCCTTTATCTCTATTTCTCTCTCATTCTATCTTTCTTGCACCTCTTTCACTCCATATAAGGAATATTGAGAGAGTGTGTGGGATGGAGGGGTTGAGGTGGAGAATAATGAGAGAGGGTGTGATGGAGAGATAGAGAATGGAAAGAGAGAAATGAGAGAGAGAAGGAAAGCGTGAGTAAAGGGAGGAATTAGCAAGAGATTTATAGCCAAAGAGAAAGGGTGAGTAAAAAGAGAGTGGCTGTGGAGTGAGAGAGAGAGAGTGAGAAAGAGAAAGAGAGAGAGCGTAAGAGTGATTTACAAAGAGAGAAGAGACAGATAAAGAGGGAGAGTGAGAATGAGCATAGAGAGAGAGAGTGTGAGTGGTTGAGAAAAAAAACAACAAGGGTATGAGAGTTTGAGAGAGGTGGAGAGAGTTATGGGAAGAGAGTGATGAGTGAGTGAGAGGGATAGAGAAGAGAGAGCGTGAAACAGAGAGATAGAGAGAGTGAGAGGTAAGAGAGGGAGGAGAGAGAATGTGTATGACTTGAATAGGGTGAGACAAAATTAGATTGATGTAGACTAAGAGAGGGTGAAAGGAAAAGGAGAGCGTGGGAGAAAAGAGAAAAGGAGGGTGAGTCTATTGACGATTGAGAGATAAAAATATGAAGAGGCAAAGAAAGAGAGAGTGAGAGAGAGCAGGAGAAAGAGAGAGTAATAAGGAGGGAGTGTGAGAAAGATGGGAAGAGTGGGAAAGAGCTAGAGAGAGAAAAGAGAGAAAATGGAGATTGAGCTAGAAAAGGTGGAAGAAATAGTGAGAAAGATGAGACAGAGAAAGATGGAGAGAGCTAGAGAAGTGAAAGAAAGAGTGAGAGGGAAGAGAGAGGGAGTGAGAGGGAGGTAGAGATGAAGGGATAGTGGAAAGGCAAGAGAGAGAGAGATGAAGAGGAGGGAGAGAAAAAGAAGAATAGTTAGATGGTAGAAAGAAAAGGGAGTGAGAGGGAGTAATAGAGATGGGGAGGGAGTGAGAATAGAGAGAAGAGAGGGAAATCAAGCTTGATAGAGAGAGGAACGAGTGGAAGAGAAAGTCAAAAAAATTAAGGAAGAGGGAAAAAGAACAAGGAAGAGAGGGAGGAGCGAGGGAAAGAAAGTGAAAGGAGCAAAAGATAATGATATAGAAGAGAGGGTGAGAGAATGGTATTGTGAGTAAGAAAGGGAGATATAGGAAGACTGAGGGAGAGTGAGAATAAGAAAAATATGAGAGAGGAAAGATAGTGAGAGAAGAGACAGTAAGAGGGAGTGAGATAGGGAGGGGGAGGAACAGCACGTGAGCGAAAATAAAATGATGAAGGGACGAAAATGATGAAGGGAGAGATAGTAAGAGGAAAAAGAAGGATATAGAGAGAAAGAGAGATGAAGAGTGGGAGAACAAAATTGAGAGAGGAGAGAACGACATAGGAGGGTGAGAAAGAGAGAGAGTAATGAAAAGAGAGAACAAACGAGCATTGGAGGGATAGAGAAAAGAGAGAGAGACAAAGTGAGAGAGGGGTAGAAAGAGTGGGGTAGATAGGAAAGGGGAGGGATAAAAGGAGAGAGAGAGGGTGGGAAGGATGGGAAGAGATAAGAAAAAGAAAGGAGTGACAGATGAAATATTAAAAGAGGGAATAGAAATACTAGAGAGTGCGAGCAAGGAAGAGAGTGAGTGATAGATAATAAGAGACGGAGCCTAAGAGAGTGGAAGATAGAGGGAGAGCAAGAGAGAGATAAAGGGAGATAGAGATTGCAATAGAGAGTGAGAGAAAGAACCTGAGAGAGGTAGGAGCGATAAAAAGAGAGGGGAGAGAAGGAGTGACAGAAAGAGAGAGTGAAGGAAGAAGGGCAAAAGAAAATGAGGGAGATTAAGAAGGAGAGCGAGGGAGAAAGATAAAGAGAGATGGAGTAAAAAAGAAGGAAGGGAGGAAAGGAGAGAGGGAGAAAGAAACAAATAGGAAGATATAGGGAGAGTCTTAGAGAGGGAGATAGAGATAGAGATGAAGAGGCAGAGAGGAGGCCTAACAATGGTAGAGAGATAAACTGGGAGTGAGAATGGGAGTAACAAAGAAAGAGAGTGCATTAGAAAGGTGAAAAGATTAAGAGAGAGTATAAAGGATGTAGAGCAATCGAAAAATATTGGAGGGAATATAGATATTGTGAGAGAGAGAGAGAGAGATAAAAGGAGGGAAGGAGGGAGGGATAGAAATAGAAAAAGTACGAGCTAGAGGGAAGGACAGAATAAGAGAGAGAGGAAAGGGGGGAATGGATGTAGAGTAGACAAAGAAGGAGGGTAGGGGGATAGAGACATTGATAGTGCAAGAGATATAAGAAAAGAAATAGTGAGCATAAGAAAGAAAGAGAGAAATGAGAGCAAGAGAGATAGAGGAAGAATAAAAGATAGGGTGAGAGAGGGAGAGCGTGAGAGAAAGAAACATGATAGAAAGATTAGAGAGGGGGGAGATTGAGGGAGAGAGTGTGTGATATAAATATATAGAGAGGACGAAGAAAGAGAGAGATGAGAGAAAGTGAGAGATGAATAAAGAAGTAGACATAGAGAGTAAAAGAGAAAGAAGCAGAAAGAGGGTGGGAGAGTAATAGAGCAAGATTGTAGGGAAGAGGGAGAGAGGGAGATTAATTGAGATTAAGATCATGTAATAGAGATGGGGGGAGAGAGAGAGAGAGAAAAAAGGAGTCTTAAGAAGAGATGGAGATGGAGATGGAGGAAGGGTGTGAGAGGGAGAGAGGGAGAGAGGGAGTGAGCAAAAAAGTGGGAGAGAGAAAGAAAGACAATGAGGGTGAGAGAAAAAGAGTGGGAGATAGCAAAAGAGAAGAATGAAGGAGATGAAGGAACGTAGAGAAGATAGTATGAGAAAGGTGAGAGAATAGTGAGAGAAAGAGAGATAGAGGGGTAGAGGGCAAGAGAGTGAGAGAGAGGGTGGGAGGGACAAAGAGGGACGTTAATAAAGAAAGAGTGACATATAAAGGGAGAGGAAGTGAGGGAGAAGGAGAGACGGATAAAAGGAGAGAGAGAGAGGAAGTAGATAGATAAGAGTTTGAGTGAGAGAGAGTGAAAGAAGAGAGGGGAGCAAGAGATAGAAAGAGCGGGAGAGAAAAAAGAAGCAAAAGTGATTTAGAGAGAGGATGAGATAGTGAATGAGATGAAGAGAGAGTGATGGTGAGGGAGTGAAGAAAATATAGATTGAGAGAAGCGAGAAATTTAGAAAGAGAGAAAGGGAGAGGGAGAGAAAGTGTGGGAGGGAAAGACAAAGAGATAGAGGATGAGAGGAGGGTGTAGAAGGAAAAAGAAGATCAAGAGAGAAAATAAGAGGGAGAAGAGAGAGTATAATAGAGTAAGCAAATGAGAGCCAAAAATAAAGAAGAGAGAACAAGAAAGATAGAGAAAGAATGAGAGGGGGAGAGAGAGAGTGGAGGGTAGAGAGAACGGGAAAGAGAAAGTGTGAAAGAGGATGACACAGTGAGGGAGAAAGAAAGAAGATATATATATATATATATAAGGGGAGATATAACGAGAGAAATATATATAATGGAAGGGGAATAGAGGGAGAGCGAGGCAAAGAGGTAGGGAATGGGAGAGAAAGGGATGAATAGAGAACAAAAGAGAACAAGGAAAAGGAAGTGAGATAGTAAGGGAGGGAACGGGTGATAGTGAGGGAGGACGAGAGTGATCAAGAGAGTGAGGAAGAAGGCATGAAAGGGGAAGAAAGAGAGGCATGAAAGGGGGAAAGGGGAAGAAAGAGAGAATAGTGATAGAGAAGAGAGAGAAAATGAATGGTGAAAGTTAATGAGGTTGGAAAGGAGAGCGATAAATCACAGGAGAAAAAGAGCAGACATAAGATTGAGAGGAAAATAGATAAAGGGATTTTGAGAGAGAGAGAGAGAGAGACAAAAAAAGTAGTGAAAGTTAAGGAAATAGTATAGATGAGGACGAATAAGAAGAAAAATAAGGAGAGAGGGAACTAGGGAGGGAGAAAGAGAGAAAAAGTGAGGGAGGACGAGAGAGTGAAGAGAGGAGTGTTGAGAGAGAAAAGACTAATAGAGGGATTGATGAGAGAGAGATCAAGGGAGAGAGGGAGAGAGAGTGAGTGTAATAGCGAGATAAAGAGATAGTTAAGTGACGAGATGGAGAGAGTGAGACCACAAGAGAGAGGTCAAGATTGGCAGTGAGAGATTGAGAGAGAGCAATATAGAGGAATGAGGGATAGATGAGGAGAGAGAGTGAGAAGGGTTGAAAAAGAATGAGCTAAAAATGGTGAGAGAGACCAAACAAAGAGAGGGAGGGTCAGGAAGTGAGAAAGAGATTTTAAGAGAGAGAGAAAGCTTGAGAGGGAGAGTGAGAGAGATAAAGAGAGGGAGGGGAGACAAAGCGAGGAAGAGAATTAAGAAGAGAAGTATAGAGAGGGAGGGAGAGAGGGAGGGAGGGAGTGGGAGAGAGGGAGAGTGAAGGCGAGCATGTGAGAGAGATCGAGCAACATATTAAGAGAAAGAGAGATTGAGAAGATAAGAGAGTGTGAGTGAGAGTAGAAGAGATAGGGAGAGACAGAGATAACAAGAAGGCATGAGAGAAAGCTATGAAGAGGGAAAGTGAAAG
>NW_018165616.1:88456-91159 GCF_001263595.1 Phalaenopsis equestris | reverse complement strand
GGGAGAGAGAGAGTGATTAAGAGAGAAAGAGAGAGGTAGAGAGAGTTGGAGAGGAATTAAAAAAGGGAGATGAGAGAATTAAAGATTGTTTTCAAGAGATAGAGGGAGTGAGAGAAATGAGAGAGGGGGAGAGAGAGAGCAAGAGAAAGTTATGTTTAGATTAATGAGTGGGAGAAAGAGAAAGAGATGAAGAGAGAAATAGCAAGAGAGAGACTAAAGAGAAGACATATAGGGTGAGAGGGAGAAATAGCAAAAGAGGGGAGGGAAGGAGTGAAGGAAGGAGGGAGAGAGAATGAGATGATGATCTAGTAAATAAACAAAGAGGGAGCGTGCGGGAGAGGGCAAGAGAGAGTGAGGGAGAGGGCATAAGAGAAAGAAAGAAAGGAAGGGTAGAAGATGGAGAAAAATAGAGAAAGAGGGATAAGAGTGAGAGAGAGAGAGAGGAGAGAGAAGAGCGTGAGAGAGAGAGCGGGCAAGAAAGACATTAAAGTGCAAGAGATAGAGAGTAATAAAAAGGACCAAAGAGTGAGAGGGTGGTAGAGAGAAGAGATAAGGAGAGAAGTAGAGAGAAATTGAGGAGAGAAATTAAAGAAAAATGTATGAAGGGAGGGAGAGAGACAGAGGGAGAGAGTGCAAGAGATGGAGGGTACGGGAGAGATAAAGTAAGAGAGAGTAATAGAGAGAAGGTGGATAGATTGAAGTGAGGGAGGGAGAGACGGGCGTGAGAGACAGAGAGAGAGAAAGTTAGAAAGAGAAGAAAGAGAAGCTATAGAGAGATAAGTGAGAGTGAGAATAAAGTGGTCAGTGAGAGAAAGAGAGAGAGAAAGGGGAGGGATAAGAGACAGAGGGAGAGAGTGCAAGAGATGGAGGGTACGGGAGAGATAAAGTAAGAGAGAGTAATAGAGAGAAAAGTTTGAGAGAGATAAGAGAGAAAGAGCTAGATAAACTGAGAGAGAGAGGGCAATCAAGTGAAAAGATAGATAAGGAGAGAGAGAACGAGCAAGAGGTAGAGCAAGAAAGATGAGATAGAGATAAAAGAAATAATAGAGATAGAGGCAGGGCGGAGGAAGGGAGGAAGGGGTGAGAGAGAATGAGAAAGAGGAACTGAGAAAGGAGTGAGAGAGAAGGAGAAAGAGAAAGTGAGAGAGAGACAATGAGGTAGGAAAGAGAGAGAAGAGAGAGAGAGGATAGGATAAGATAGTAAATAAAGAGAGAGAAATAGAGAGAGGAGGAGGGGAAGGGAGAGAGGGCTGGTTGGTTAAAGAGTAAAATAGAGCGGAGAAGAATGAGAGAGGGAAAAAGGGAAGGAAATATAGAGTGAGAGAGAGAGCAAGAAATTGTGGGAGGGAGAGAGATAAAGGATGGGAGCTAGGTAGAGGGATAGAGATAGAATGAAAGGTATAAAAGAGAGAGAGAGTGATAAAGGGAGGGAGAGAGTTAGAGATGAGAGGAAAAAAAAAAAAAAAGAAAAGATAGTGAGGGAGAACCAGAAGGGAAGGGTGGGAGAGTGAGAGAGAAAACAAAAAAGGAGAGAGAGATAGAGTGTGTTAGATATGGTGTGAAAGTTAGAGAGGGAGAGAGTGTAAAATAATGTGAGAGAAGATATAAAATAGAGAATAATAAAAGAGAGAGAATGAGGGAGTGAAAAAGAGAGTAACAGATAGAAAATGGATATAAGAGAGAAGTAAAGGAGATCAAAGAAAGAGAAAAATCGGGGGAAGGAAAGAGGGAGGGTTAGAGGGAGATAGTGACAAACATAGATAGTTGGAAAAAGGCAGAGAGAGGGAGAGAGAGAGCGAGAGATAGGAAGGGAACATAGAGAGAAAGAGAGAGGGAGGGTGGAAAAAGGAGAGAGGAACAAGAGAAGAGAGAGAGAGAGCGGAAAAAAGAGCATGGGAGGAAGATAGATAGAGAGGAAGATCTGACGGAGGTAGAGAAATAAAAGGAGGGATGGAGGGAGGGATACAGTGGATGAGTGTGTGTGTGTGTGAGAGAGAGAGAGTTGGCAAGATAAAAAGGAGAGGAGGGATGAGAGAGTGTAATAGAGAACGAGAGAGTGAAGGGGAGAGATGAGATAAAGATAGGTGAGAGAAGATATAGAGAGAGGTAGCAAGGGAGGGAGAAAAAGAGATAGGAAGAGTAAAAGACAAAAAGAGTGAGAGAGAGAAAAGAGAGAGCGAGAGAACATTATGAGAGATTGCAGAGTGAAAACAAGGTAGAGAAAGGAGGGTCAGAAAAATAACAATGGAAGGATGCAAATATATTTAGAGAGAAAGAGAGAGAAAAGAGCTGAAAAGGGGAAGGAGACATCAAGAGAGAGAGAGATAGAAATAAGCGAGTGAAAGAATATAGAAGCGAGTGAGAGAGAGAGAGAGAATGAATGATAGAATGAAAGATGGAATGAGAGAGGGAATGAGAGAATAAGTGTGAGAGAGACACGAGAGCAAGAAACAAAGAGACAACAAGAAAGAGAAGATAGAAAAGCTTGCTATTTTTACACTATCGTTTCTCACTCTTTCTTTCTATCACTCTCTTGCTTTCTCTCTCTTTCCCCAGATCGGAATTTGCTCCCTCACCACCTCTCTCGCTTTCCCTTTCTCTATATCTATCTCTTGATCTCTTTCTTCTCTTACTTGCCTCTTCTTTCTCTTTCTAAATCTTTCTCCCTATCTCTATCTCTTGTTCTCTATCCTCTCTCCCACT
>NW_018165616.1:87352-88297 GCF_001263595.1 Phalaenopsis equestris | reverse complement strand
TATTTTGTCACTCTTTGTTACTCACTCTCTCATCTAGCACTTTTTTTTCTATCGCTCTCTAACTCCCTCTTTCTTGCTTTTTCTCCCACTCTCTCTCCCCTCTCTCCCCTTGTCTCTTACTCTTTTTTTCCATCTCTCCTTCTTGTTATCCTTCTCACACTTGCTTGCTCTCTCTTTCCTTCATTATCTCTTTGCTCTCTCACTATCTCTCTTGCTCTCCCTTTCTCTCTATCTATCTCTTAATCTCTTTCTTATCTAACTCACTCTGTTCATTCTTTTTCTAACTCTCTATCTCTCCATCTATTGCTCTTTATCCTCTCTCCCACTCTCTCTCTTACCCTCTCGCTTTCCTTCTCTCCTTTCTTCACTCTCACTTTTTCTGACTTTCTCTCTCTCTCGCTCTATCTATCTCACTCTCTCTCGCTTTCTTTCGCTCTCTCTCCTTCCCTCCTCTCTTTTCATTCATTCTTTCTCTCTTCTCCAATTCTCTCTATATCTCTCTCCCCTTCCTCCCTCTCCCACTATCTCACCCTCCCTCCCTCTCCCATGTCTTTCCTCTCTCTTTCTCCCCCCCTCCCTCTCCCATGTCTTTCCTCTCTCTTTCTCCCTCACTTGCTCTCTCTATCTTTTCTCACTCTAGCATACTCTCTCTTCTATTTCACTCAATCTATTCTCTTGCTCCCTTTAATTATCTCTCAAACTTTCTCTCTCTGGCTCTCTCTTTCCTCTCTTTCCCGCTCACCGCTCACTCCCGCTCTCTCCCCTTTATATTATTCTCTCTTTGACCTACCCTCTCTATCTCCCCTCCCTCTCTCGTTCTTTCTTTGTCACTCTCTTTTCTCTCTCTTCGCTTTACCCTATATTTCTTTCTCTAATTTCTTCTTTATCTCTTTGCTCTCTCTATCCATTTCTATTTTGTCACTCTTCTTTTCTCTTCTTTTCTCA
>NW_018165616.1:85543-87187 GCF_001263595.1 Phalaenopsis equestris | reverse complement strand
CTCTCTATCTCTTTTCTTGCTATAGCTTGCTCTCTCTCATCTTTCACTCTCCCTATTCTCTTGGTCTCTTTTAACTTTTTCTCTCTTGCTTCTCTCTTGCTCTCTCTCTCCCCCCTCTCACCCTCCATATCGCTCTCTTTTTTCTACCTTCTCTTTATCCACTCTCACTTTGGACCTCCTTCCCCATTCTTCCATTTTTTTTGTTCTCCTTTTCCATCTCACTCTCTCCCACTTTCTCACACTCTTCCTCTTCCCTTCCCTCCACCACTTATTCTCCCTATCCCTTTATCTCACTCTTATATCTCTGCTCTCTCTCTCTCAACTATACCTCCCACCCTCCATCACTATCCCTCTCTCTACTCTCTCCTCTCTCTCTGTATCTTCTCTCTAATCAATCTCTATCCTACTCTCTTGCTCTCCCTCCCTCCCTCTCACTTATCCATTCTTTCACCCCCTCTCTCTCTTTCACCCACTATTCCTCCTTCCCATTCTTTTTCTCTTATTATATTTGTCTTCTCTCTTTAATCTTTATATGTCTCTAGCTTTATCTCTTCCATGGTTTCTCTATCAATCTCCTCCTATCCCCCCTCTTTCATTTCTATTATCCTTACCTCCCCCAATATTTAATATCTCTCTCCCTCACCCTTGTTCTCTTTATATCTCTCTCACTCCTTTGCTCATGCTATTTCTCTCTATCCCTATCTCACTATATCTAGCCATTCTCTCTCTCTCCCCATCTCCTTGCTCTCTCCCCATGTCTTTGCTCGTCTCCCTTACTCGATCTCTCTCTCAATCCCACATGTTCTCTCTCTCTCTTTCTGCCGATCTGTCTCTCCCACTCCGTACGTCCACCTCGCTCTCCCTCTACACTTTTCTCTTTCTCTATATTACTTTCATTCTTTCTTCTTTCCACTCTCTGTCCCTCTCACTCACTTCTTTCTTATTTCTCTTCCTCCTTTGTTCGCTCTCTCTCTTCTTTCTCTCACCCTCACTCTACTCCCTCTCTCCCCTCATACCCCCTCTCTTACTCTCTTTTCTCTAATCCTTTTCTTGTTCTTTCTCTCTTGCTTTCTCTCTCTTTTCTTCTATCTCTTTTCTCTCTCTCCATCTTTCTCGCTTTCCTTTCTCTATCTCTTTTCTCTCTCACCATCTCTTTCTCTCTCTTAAACACTTACTTCTCAAACTCACTCTCTTATTTTTTATATCTTCTCTCACACTTTCTCAATTACCCTCCCACACTCCCTCCCTTTCTCCCTCCCTCACTCTCGCTCTCTAACTTTCTTTCTCATTCTCACCTCTCTCTCTCATGCTCTCACTTCTCTCTCACTCTGCTTGCCTCTCACTATTCTCTCTCGATCTCGCTCTCTATCTCTCTGTTTCCATATCTTTCTTATACTCTCTCTAATTCTCTATATCTTTTGATCTCTCTCTCGTACTCCTTCCCCTTCTTCCCAGTCACTTGCCTCCCTCCCTCCTCATAGTTTCTCTCAAAATCCCTTTCCCTCCCTCTCATTCTTGTCTCTCTACTTTCTGTGTCTATCCTTCCCTCCCTCTCTCAATACCTCTCGCTCTTTTCTTTTTATTCTCTCTCACCCTGCCTCCCACACTCTTACTCTCTCTCTTAGCCTCTCTTACTCCATTCTC
>NW_018165616.1:84126-85441 GCF_001263595.1 Phalaenopsis equestris | reverse complement strand
TCGTTCTATCCCTCTTTATCCCCTATCGTTCTCTCTCTCCCTCCTTTTCCCACTTTATCTCTCAATTTAGTTGTCTCTGCATATCTTTATTTATCCCTCTACCTTCTCTTACTTATGTAGCTCTCTCTTCAATGTCATGCTCTCTTACTGCTTCTTTCTCTCACTCTTTCTCTCTCTCTCATCTATATATTTGTCTTTTTGTCACATGGCTTCTCCCTTCTCTTTCTTCTAATTCTCTCTATTCTATCTCTCGATCCTCTCGATCATTTTCTGATCATTTTCTCTCTTTCTTAATTTCCATCCTTCTCTTTCTCTCACTCCCACTCTCTCTCTTTTTCTCTCACTCTCTTTCCATTTCATCTCTCACTCTCCTCACACTTTCCTACTTTTTGTACCTCATAATCATTCTTTCTCTCCCTTAATTTGACAACTAAATGTGTTTGGGCAACAGTAATATTATGATTGGTCACTCTCTCTCCCTCGCATTCTCAATCTTTCTATCTTTTTCTCTCCCTCTCTTTCCCCCTCTCCTCAATCTTATCTCGCATGCACTTTCTCTCTCAACAAACCTTTCTATTTCTTTCTCTCCCACCCTCTTGCTTGCTCTCTTTCCTCCCTCCACCTCTCTCTCTATCCCACACATGCCCTCTCCCACCCTCTCTTTCTTTCTCTCTTTGTCTCGCCTTACATCTCTCTTATTCCTCTCTTTCTCTCACTCCCTAATGTCTCTCACTATTTATACTCTCTCCTAATCCCTTTGCCTTTCTTCCTCTCTTTTTCTCCCTTTCTTTCTCTTTCATTCCCCCTCTCACATCATCTATCTCACTCTCTCTCATTTCCTCTTTCCCACCTTCTCTCTTTGCCTCCTACTATCCCTCCCTCCCTCCCTTTATCCCTCTCCCTATTCCTCTCCCAATCTCTCTCCCACTCTCTCATACTGCTCTCTATCCTTTGATTTCTCTATCCATCTCTCATAATATTTCTTGATATATCAAATTTTTTTATCTTTCCCCCTCCATCCTTGTCTTCCTCTCACATGCTTTCCCTCTCTCACTTTCTCTTTCAATCTTTCTTTCTTTCACTCTCTCTCTGTCACCCGCACTCTCTTCATCTCTTCATCTCTCTTCCATCCTCCCTCCCTCCCACTCTCACTCACTCTATTATCTCTCTTACTCTATCTCTCCCTTCCTCACACTCTCTCTTTTACTCTAGTTTTCTCTTCTCCCACTCTCTGTTTCCCTTCATTCTCTTGCTCTCTCTTTTTCTCACTTCTCTTACTCTGCCTCTGTCTCTTTTTCTGCACTATATCTTCTCA
>NW_018165616.1:81517-84020 GCF_001263595.1 Phalaenopsis equestris | reverse complement strand
GCTTGTTTTCTCTCTCTCTCTCTCACTCTATCTTTCTCATTCTCTCTTTAACCTTCTCTCACTCCCTCTTGTTGGTTTTATCTCTCTCACTCTCACACATTCCCTCACTCCCACTCTCTATCTTTTCCTCTCTGATAGCCTTCTTCAATCTCTCTCTCCCGTATATTTATCCCTAACACTTTCTAGCGCTCTTCCTCTCTCTGGCTCTTCTCTCTACTCTCTCTCCCGTATATTTATCCCTAACTCTTTCTAGCACTCTTCCTCTCTCTGGCTCTTCTCTCTACTCTCTCTCCCGTATATTTATCCCTAACTCTTTCTAGCACTCTTCCTCTCTCTGGCTCTTCTCTCTACTCTCTCTCCCGTATATTTATCCCTAACTCTTTCTAGCACTCTTCCTCTCTCTGGCTCTTCTCTCTACTCTCTCTCCCGTATATTTATCCCTAACTCTTTCTAGCACTCTTCCTCTCTCTGGCTCTTCTCTCTACTCTCTCTTTTCCCTCCTCTCTCCCCCACTATGCCACCTCTCTCTATCACTTTCTCACTATCTATCCCTCCATATATCTTGTTCTATTTAATTTCATCATATTAACCTCTTGCCCTCTATCCTTCTCTTTATGTATCTCTCTTCATCTTTTTTCTATCTCCCTTTTTTTCTTGCTCTCTCCCATGCTCTCTCTCTCTCCTTTATTATATTGTTTCATTATCAATCTCCCTCTCCTTCTCCTCCCTCTTTCTTAATTCTCCCTCCCTCCCTCACCTCTTCTCCCCTTTCTTCATTCTTCCCTCTTCTACTTCTCTCCCCCTCACTCTCTCTTTTTCTCTAACTCTCTCTATCTTTTAAACTCTCGCATTTCTATCCATTTCTTTTCCACTCTTCTCACTTTATCTATCCCTCCACCCCTCCCTCTCTCTTTCTTTCTTCGCCTTCCTTCCCTCCTTCTATCCTTTTATCAACCTCACTCCATCTCTCTTCTCCCAAATCCTCTTTCTCTCACACACTCTCTCTCTCTCACTCTATCTCTTTCTCTATACCCCTTTCACCCACTATCTCTAAATCTCTCTCTACCTTCCTCCCTTGATTTCTATATCTATCACTCCCTTTTTCTCTCTCACTTTATCTCTCTACCTCTGTTAGGTCCTCTCTCTCCCTCAAATCATTATCTCATTCTCCTATGTTTCCTTCTCTTTTGTTGTCCTTTTATCTCTTTCTTGCACTCTGTTTCAATTTCATTCTTTCCCTCACGTTCTCTATTGACCTATCTCTCTTCTCCCTTCCTCTTTTTCTCTTGCTCTCCATCATTTTTTTTATCACCCTCTCTCTCCCTCTCTTTCTCACACTCTCTACTACATGTAACTCTCTCTCTCTCCATCTCCATCACTCTATCTATTCTATCACTTACTCTCCATCTTACACCCTTGCATGCTCTCTCTCTCTCTTGCTCAGTCTCTCTCTCTCTCGAGCTCACTTCCTCTCTCTCCCTCCCTCCGGCTATCTCTGCCTCTTCCCCTCCCAATCCTCTTGCTCTTTCTCTCTCTGTCATTCTTTCTCTTGCTCCATCTTCCCTCACTCTCTCTTCCCTCTACATTTTACTCTCACTCTCTCTATGTCACTACCATTAGGCTATCATGGAAAGAAGAGGCTATCTCTACCATTCTCTTGCTCTCATTACCGTTTTGTTCCTCTTTTTTCTATCGCTATTTCTTCTCTCTCCTTATTTACTCTTTCTCAACCTCTATTCTCACACACACACACTCTCTCTCTCTCTCCCTCTCTCCATCTCTAACTCTTAACCCACCCGTCTCCTCTTGTTTACTATTAACACACACACTCTCTCCATCTCTAACTCTTAACACACACAAACACTCTCTCTCCCTCTCTCACATCTTATTATCTCTGTCACACTTTCCACTATTTCCCTCTTTCATTCATGCTTTGTCTCTCTTTCACTCACTTTTCCCATATATCTCTCTCCTTTCCCCTCTCTCATTATCTCTCTCACTTTATGTCCCTCTCCCTCACTCTCACTATTCCTCTTCGCACATTTCTCTCTCTCTCTCTCTCACTCTCCATTCTTATCTCTCCCTCACTCACTTCTATCACGATCTCTCACTATTTCAGACACACTCTCTCTCATACCCTCAACCTCACTCTCTTAATCCTCACATTTTTGCCTATTCCTCTCTCCCACTCCGTCTCTATTTCCCTCCCTTTCTCTAACTATCTCACTTCCCCTCTTTATTCTTATATTCTGCTCTCTCCATCTCACTCTTTATATCTCTCACTCTCTTTTAATCCATCTCACTCTCTCTGCATCTCGTTCCCTCTCTCTTTTTTCCTCTCTCACTCTTTACTTTCTTTCTCTTTATCACTCCCTCCATTCCTCCCTCGTTCCCTTCCTCCCTCTAGCGCTAACCATCCTCCGTGTCTCTCACCCTCTCTCATCTCTCTTACCCTTTCTCACCCTCACTCACTCTCTCTTTCTTATCTTTCTCTCTCTCTCTC
>NW_018165616.1:80850-81253 GCF_001263595.1 Phalaenopsis equestris | reverse complement strand
TCTTTCCCTCTCACCTTTAATTTACTTCTCTCATTTTCTCTCTCTCTCTCTTTCGCTCTTTTCTCTCTCTACCTCCCTCACTCTCTCCCTCTATCTTAATCTCTCTCCCTCTAATTCTAGCACTCACACTCTCCCTTTACACCCTTCATACCTCTGTTTCGGCTTCTCTCACCATCTTTCCATCCATCTCTCTTCTCGCTTCCCTCTTTCGTTAATTTTTATATTTTTCTCTCCCTGTCTTTCTCTATCTTCTCTATCTCTCCTCTCTCTCTCATTCTCACACTCTCCCTTCCTCCCTCACTCTCACTCTCTCCTCTCTCTCTCCTCTCTCTCTATCTCTTCTCTTATTCATTTCTCTATATTCTCTCGCTCTCTTTCCTCACTTTTTCTTATCTCTTCCTCT
>NW_018165616.1:79499-80390 GCF_001263595.1 Phalaenopsis equestris | reverse complement strand
ATCATCCTCCCTCCACCTCCCTCTCTTTCTGTCAACCTCAAACCTCTTTACACTATCTCTCTCTCTCTCAATCTCGTTAACCCTCATTCTCAATATCTCTTGCTCTTTCTTCACTTGTTCTTCATTTCCTTCTCACTATTTCTCTCTCCCTCTCTACCTCATCCACTCCCTCTATTTTCCCTTTTTGCCTCCCTCTCTGCCTCTTTCAATATCTCTCCTCCTCACTATTTCTAATTTGCTCTCTCCTCTCTCTCTTAAACTCATAGATTTCTCTCCCTTTCTCTTATTTTCTCTCTCCCTCTCTTTTATCTATCCCACACTTCCTTCTTCTTCTATTCTCTCTCTCCAATTGTTGTCTCTCATTTCTCACTCATTCTCTTTTTCTTCGAGAGTATGTGGGTGAGAGCAAGCGAGATACAAAGGGAAGGTAGGAGGAAGAGAGAGAATGAGAGGGAAAAAGAGAGTGGGGGAAAGAGAGAAGAGAGAGAGGTAATTAAAAAAGGATAGAGAAACAAATAAGGAGGTTAATAGAAAGAAAGTAAGAGAGAAATGAGAAAGGGAGAGAATAAAGATAGTGATAAAAGAGAGAGGAAGTGGGAGATTGAAAAAGGGTCAAATAAAAAGAATGAGGGAAAGATGGACATAGAGAGAGTAAAAGTGAATGAGTAATAGTGAGAGAGAGAGAGTGGGAGGGAGCAAAAGAGAGAAGAGATTTTGAACGGAGTAAGAATCGAGAGAGAGAGAGAGAGAGAGGGAGAGAGAGAGAGGGAGGTAAATATATAGAGATAGGAGAGAGATGGGAGAGTAGGGTGGGAGTGAGTACAGAGAGTGGGAGAGAGAGTGAAAGATAGAGAATAGAATGAATAGAAAGAGAGAGATGAAAGGCTGAGC
>NW_018165616.1:78727-79139 GCF_001263595.1 Phalaenopsis equestris | reverse complement strand
GAGTGAGAAAGATAGAGTGAGAAAGCAAGTGAAAGAGACAAAGAGAGGGAAGTGGAGAGAGGGAGAGAGGGAGAGAGGAGAGAGAGAAACTAACAAGTAAAGAGGAAGACTGAGAAAGATTCAGAGAGGGAGAAAAAGGGAGTGATGGAGAGAGTTAGGGATAGAGAGAGAATAAGATACTTGTGGAGAGGGAGAAATGAGATGGATGGTCAAAGAGGGAGAAAGAGAGTGATGGGATAGAGAGATTGATTAAGAGTAAGGGAGGGAGGGAGGGACGAAGTGAGAGGGAGTGGGGGAGGGGAATAAAGAGGTGAAGGTAAAGAGAGTTGGAATAGAAGTGAGAGAGATCGGTATAGAGTGGATTGAGATGGGGTGAGAGAGATAAGAGCGAGCGAGAGCGAGTGAGGGATAG
>NW_018165616.1:77845-78588 GCF_001263595.1 Phalaenopsis equestris | reverse complement strand
AGAGAGTGATAGAGTGAGAGAAAGAGACAAAAGGGAGAGAAAGCGAGAAAGAGTTAAAAAAGAGAGAGAAGAAATAACGAAAGAGATTAAAAGAGAATATGAGAGGTAGAGAGAAAGATAAGAGAAAATGTATGAGAGATGGTAGAGAGAGTAGAGAAGGAAGGGAGATGAAAATAGAGAGAGAGAGAGCGGGAGAGAGAGATACAGGGTGGGATGAAGAGAGTTAGAGGAGTGTGAGTGGGAGAGAGGGAAAGATTGAGGTAAGACAAAGTGAGAGAGATAGAAAGGGAGAGAGATAGAGATTGTAAGAGAGGGGTCTGGAAGAGATGAGAGAGAGCAAGAACAACTGAGGGAGTGCAAGTGAGAGAGTGCAAGAATCGGAATTAGAGAAAGAGAGATATAAAGACAAGAGAAAGATGAAAAAAGATCGAAATAGAGCGAAAAAGGGAAAGAAAAGGGAGAGAAAGAGAAAAAAGAGAAAAAAAAAGAGAGAAAAAAAAAAGAAAAAAGGGTAAAGGGGGAAAGAGAGAGAGAAACTATATGAGAGATCAAAGGGAGAGTAGAGATGGGAGGGAGAGGGAAATACAGAGAGGAAAGGATATAAAGAGGGGGAAAAAGGGAAGTAGGGAAGGAGTGTTTGATATGGATAAAAGAGGGAATGAGGGAGAGATAGAGAAATAGACAGAGAGTGGGAGAGAGTGCATAAAAGAGAGAGATATGGAGAGTGAGAGAGATGGAGAGTG
>NW_018165616.1:75989-77792 GCF_001263595.1 Phalaenopsis equestris | reverse complement strand
AGAGCAAGAGAGTGGTAAAAAAGAGAGGGAGGGAAGGAGAGTGAGATAATGAGGTAAAGGATGTGAAAGATGGAGGGAGAGCGATACAGAGAGAGTGTGGGAGTAAGGGAGGGATTAGGGTAGTGAAGAAAGAGAGACGAGAGAGAGAGAGAGAGGAAGACTGAGAGAGATAGATGGTGGGAAAGAGAGAGGTATAGAGAAAGAAAGGGAGAGAAGGGGAGAAATAGTTGGAAATAGTTAGAGAACAGAGAAAAATTAAGAGAGAATAAGAGGTAGAGAGAGAAAGATAAGAGAAATTGTATGAGAGAAGGTAGAGAGAGTAGAAAAGGAAGGGCGAGGGAAATAGATATCTCTAGCACTTCCCTCCCTTTTTTGCTATAAAAAAAATGTAAGATATGATTGATGCAAAATAATTTGGTTTGAGTTTTGGGTGGTTTGATTTTTGTTTCCTGACAGAACATTGTCCCTCATGTAATTCAGGATACGGGATGATTTTGAAAAAGAAGATGCATTTCGAGGTCTATGTGCAATGGTTAGTTTATCTATCACTCTTACTTCCCTCTCTCTCTCTTTGTTTATTCTTTCTCTTGCTTTATTGCTCACTCTCTTTTTCTCACCTTTCACTCTATTATTGTATTGCTTATTGCTCTCGTATTGCTCTCTTTTCTCCCTCTTCTTATCTCTCTCGCTATTTCTCACTTTCTCTTACGCTTCTTTCTCTCACTTTTTCCCTTCTCTCTCTTTCCGTCCTTATTTCACTCCCTCCCTCTCTCTCACACACATCTTTATCTCTCTTTCTCAGACACCACACTCTCTCTCACTCTCTTCCCTCACTCTCTCTTTTGTATTTATCTCTTATTCTATATTTCCCGCCCCTCTCTCTCACCAAGATAGAGAATATTGAGAGAGTGTGTGGGATGGAGAGGGGGTGAGATAAAGAATAATGCGAGAGAGGGAGTGAGGGAGAGAGAGAGAGAAGAGAGAGAAAGAGAGAAAAAGAGTGAGTAAATGGAGAGAGGTAGAGATTTAAGGAAAGAAAAGAAGAAACAGTGAGAGAGATAGATTGAGAAAGCAAGTGAAAGAGATAAAGAGATGGAGATGGAGAGAAGGACAGAGGAGAGGAGAATATAAGAGGTAAAGAGGAAGACAAAGAGATTAAGAGAGGGAAAAAAAGGGAGAGTGATATATCGCGAGTAGGGGAGAGATGGAGAGAGTGAGGGATAGAGAGAGAATAATATATGTATGGAGAGGAAGAAACAAGACGGAGGGTCAGAGAGGGAGAAAGAGAGTGATGGGAGAGAGAGATTAAATAAGAGTGAGGGAGGCAGGGAGGGAGAGAGGGATTGAGAGGGAGTGGGAGAGGGAGATAAAGAGGTGAAGGTAAAGAGAGTTGGAATAGAAGGGAGAAAGATGGGTATAGAGTGGAGAGAGATGGGGTGGGAGAGATGACAGAGAGCGGGAGCAAGTGAGGGAGAGTAAGCGAGAGAGAGATGGGGTGGGAGAGATGATAGAGGGCGGGAGCGAGTGAGGGAGTGAGGGAGTGGGCAATGATGTAAGAAAATGATAGAGAGCTCTAGAGAATGCATAAGTGAGGAAGAGACAGAAAAGGAGAGAGAAGGAGTGGGTAATAGCAATAAGGTGTGAGAGAGAAAGTCGGAGATAGGGAGAAGGTGGGGGAGAGAGTAGGGTGAGATGGAGAGGTTGAGGGATATATAAAGTGGGAAATGGAGCTATGCAAAGATAGAGACCAGTGAGAGAGAGAGGGATAGTGGAAGAGATAGAAAGGTTGAAATAGAGAGGGAA
>NW_018165616.1:74993-75890 GCF_001263595.1 Phalaenopsis equestris | reverse complement strand
TGAAAATAGAGAGAGAGAGAGAGGAAAGGAGAGAGAGAGGAGGAGAAAAAAGGACGTAGGGAGGGAGCGTAAGAAAGAGTGATAGAGATAGTGATAGTGAGATAGTGAGAATAAAAGAGAGAAATTGACTTAGAGAAGATTGTTTGAGAAAGGTGAGAGAAAGGAAGATAGAGGGATAGAGAGCAAGCGAGTGAGAAAAAGGGAGGGAGGGAGGAAGAGGGAGGTCAAAAAAGAAAAAAAGTGGGAGAAAGAGTGAGAGGGAGAGAGTGTGGGAGGAGAGAGAGGGATAAAGGGAGAGAGAGAGGATGGAAGAGAGAGATAAGAATTTGAGAGAGAGAGCAAGGTGAAAGAGGGGAGCAAGAGATAGAAAGAGAGGGAGAGAAACAATAAATGAAAGTGAGTTAGAGAGAGGATGAGAAAGTAAAAGAGATGAAGAGAGAGATTGTGAAGGAGTGAAGAGAACAGAGATCAAGAGAAGAGAGAAATTGATGAAGAGAGGAAGGAGAGAGAAAGAAATGGAGAGGGAGAGAAAGTGTGTGAGGGAGAGATGAAGAGATAGATGAGAGGAGGGTGTAGACAGAAAGAGACAAACGAGAGTAAAAGAGTAAGTTAAGAGAGAGATAAAGATGAGAGAGAGAGATAAAGATGAGATAGAAGAGAGAGTAAAATAGAGTAAGCAAATAAGACACAAAAAAAAGAAGAGAAAGCGAGAAAGATAGAGAAAAAATGAGAGAGGGAGAGATCAATATAACGCTTTTGAGAAAGAAAGAGAATAAGAAATGGAGAGAGAGCAAGGCAGAGAGAGGGAGAGGATAGGAGGTAGAGAGTGGAGGGCTGAGAGAGGAGGGGACAGTGAAAGTTTGAGAAAGGGTGGAGGAGGGAGGGAGAGTGAAAGAA
>NW_018165616.1:72917-74114 GCF_001263595.1 Phalaenopsis equestris | reverse complement strand
AGAGTGAGTGAAATGGTAAGAGTGCAAGAGAGAGGGGGGAGAGGAGAAAGTAAGAAGAGCCAAGAAAGTTGGTGAGATAGGAAGAGAAAGTAATAAAGAGAGTGAGATGAAAAACGAGAGAAGGGAGAGCGATAGGGAGATAAAGAGATAGAGAATTAGAGATAGAGAATAGCGAGAAAGAGAGAGAGAGAGAGAGGGATTAAGAGAGACTGAGAGATGAAAGAGGACAAAGCAAGAGAGAATGAGAGAGAGGAAGTGCAAGGATAATAAGAAAAAAATCAAAAGAGGGTTGAGAGAGAGGAAAAATGATGTCAGGAAGGGAGGGAGGGAGGGAGATATAGAAGTTGAGAGGTAGTGGTAATTGAGAGTGAGGGACAGAGAAAGCAAAAGGGAGGGTGGGAGAAAAAGGGACAAAGATAAATAATAGAAAGAAAAAAGAGTAGCAAGATCAAAGAGTGAAACAATAGAGTGGAAGAGAGCGAACGAGTGAGAATAGGAGCTAGAGAGTGTGATAGAGGGAGGGTGAGTATTGCTATAAAAATAAGAGAAGTGAGAGAGGGAGGGTGATAAGTGAGAGTGAGTTATGAAGGGTGGGAAGGAGGGATAGAGAGAGACCATAAGGAAGATAGAGCGAGAGGAATAGAAGGGGGAAGGTTATAGAGAGGGTAAGAGAGTGAGAGAGCAAGGGAGGAGATAGAGAGAGTGGAAGTGAGAGATATAAAGAGAAGATAGATTGACAAAAGATAAATTATACATAAAAGAGAAGAGAGAGTGGAGAGAAAAGAGAAAGATATAAGGGGAGAGGAAAAGTGGGTGAGAGCAACGAAAGATAGAGAGAGATAAAGAGAGGGAGAAAAATGGATGGAGAGAGGTAGATAAAGAGAGGGAGAAAAATAGAGAGTGATATAGAGAAAGGTAGGGGAGAGATGGGAAGAGAGTGAGGCTAGAGAGAGAATAAGATAAGTATGGAGAGGAATGGAGAATAAGAATAAAAAAGGAGTGAGAGAGATAGGTAAAGAGTAATAAAAGAGGGGTTGCGTGAGATGAGAGAGAGTGAGAGCGAGTGAGGGAGAGCAGGTGAGAGAGAGTGAGCAATGGGATAAGTAATAGAGAGCTCTCGAGATTGTATAAGTGAGAGGGAGAGAGAGAAGGAGATAGAAGGAGAGAGTGATAGCAATAAGGTGTGAGAGAAAGAGG
>NW_018165616.1:61795-72372 GCF_001263595.1 Phalaenopsis equestris | reverse complement strand
AGAGTAGAGAAGGAAGCGAGATGGAAATAGAGAGAGAGAGAGAGAGAGAAGAAAGGAGATAGAGAGGGGGAAAAAGGGATGTAAAGAGGGAGCGTTTGAGGGTTAAAATGTGGCAGAGATTGAGAAAGAGACAGAAAGTGGGAGAGGGCAAGAAAGAGAATGATGGAGAGAGAGAGAAAAAGCGAGTGACATATAGTGAGAGAGTAATACAGAGTCTAGAGAGTGAGAGATGATCAAGGAGGGATAGAGCAAGAGAGAGGTAAAAAGAGAGGGAGAAAGGGAGAGTGAGATAAAGAGATAAAGAAAGTGAAGGTGGGAGGGAGAGTGGACAAAGATAGTGGGACTGTGGGAGGGGAGGAGAAAGAGTGAAGAGCGTAAGGGAGAGAGATGATAAATAAAGATAGAAGTAAGAGGGAGAGCAAGAGAGAAAAGGAGGGAGAATGTGAGAGAGAGAATTAACAAGCAAGTGAAAGAGACTGAGATAGGGAGATGGAGAGACAAAGAGAGAAATGAGAGAGGTAAATAGTGGGGGAGAAATAGAGGGAGGCTAAAAAAGGAGAGAGAAATGAGGAGAGGTAAGGCATAGATGGGAGAAGAGAAAGGTATAGAGAGATTATGATAAGTATGCTGAAAGAGAAAAGTGAGGTATGGTCAAACATAATGAAAGAGAGTGTGGGAGAGTGTGTGAGTTATGGAGGTGATAAATATAGAGATGGAAAGAGAAAGAGAGGGAGAGAAGGAGAGAGTGTTAAAAGATTGAGGTAAGATAGAGAGAGAGAAAGATAGGAAGTGGGAAGGGGGGAGAAGTAGGTAGAGATTGCAAGGTAGTGGTGTGGGAGAGATGAGAGAAAGCAAGAACAACTGAGGGAGAGCAAGTGAGAGAAAGCAAGCAATGAAATTAGAGAAAGAGAGATAGAGAAATAAGAGAAGAAGAAATAAAGATGGAAATAAAGCGAGAAAGAAAAAGAAAAAGGAGAGAAAGAGAGAGAGAGAGAGATTAAAATAGAAAAGAAAAAAGAATGAAGGAGGTTGAGAAGGAAAGAGAAATAAAATGTATGAGAGATCATAGGGAGAGTAGAGAAGGGAGGGATAGTGAAATATAGAGAGGAAAGGAGATAAGGAGGAGGAGAAATAGGGATGTAGGAAGGAAGCGTTTGAGGGTTGGAATGAGGGAGAGATAGTGAAAGAGACAGAGAATGGGAGAGAGGGCATGAAAGAAAGAGATAGGGAGAGATAGAGAAAAAGCGAGTGATAGACAATGAGAGAGTCATAGAGAGTGAGAAAGAAAGAACATAGAGTGAGAGAGATGAAAAGATTGAGGTAAGATAGAGAGAGAGAAAGATAGGAAGTGGGAGAAGTAGGTAGAGATTGCAAGGTAGTGGTGTGGGAGAGATGAGAGAAAGCAAGAACAACTGAGGGAGAGCAAGTGAGAGAAAGCAAGCAATGAAATTAGAGAAAGAGAGATAGAGAAATAAGAGAAGAAGAAATAAAGATGGAAATAAATCGAGAAAGAAAAAGAAAAAGGAGAGAAAGAGAGAGAGAGAGAGAGATTTAAATAGGAAAGAAGAAAGAATGAAGGAGGTTGAGAAGGAAAGAGAAATAAAATGTATGAGAGATCATAGGGAGAGTAGAGAAGGGAGGGAGAGTGAAAAGAGAGAGGAACAGAGATAGGGAGGAGGAGAAAAACAAACGTAGGGAGAGAGCGTTGGAGGGTTGGAATGATGGAGAGATAGAGAAAGTGACAGTGAATGAAAGAGAGGGCTTGAAAGAGAAATGTTGGAGGAGAGAGAAAAAAGAGTGACAAAGAGTAAGAGAGAAAGAAGAAAGAAGTGAGAGAGGTGATAAGAGAGGTAAGAAGAGAAGGACAGTGGGTGACTCTGATAAAGAGATAATGGTTGTGAAAGAGGGTGGGAGAGTGAAACAAAGAGAGTGGGAGTGAGGGAGAGAAGGAGAGAGATGGAAAAGAGAGAAAGAGGGGGAGAGAGGGAGAGAGTGTTAGAGAATTAAGAGAGAGTGAGAGAGATTAAGAGAGAGCGGGAGAGATAGAGAGAATGTTCTGAAGAAGATAAAGAGAGTAGAGGAAAGGAGGCAGAGGGAAATAAAAAGAGGAAGGGGATAAAGAGGGGTAGAAAGAGGGACGTAAGATAGGAGTGTTTGAGGTTTGAAATGGAAAAGAGATATGAAGTAGTGGAAAAGAGAGCAAGCAAGTGAGAGAGCAAGTGAGAGAGAGAGAGGGAGTTACAGGGAGTGAGATTTTCTTCCCCTCCTTCCCTCTCACCCCCTTTCTCTTAATCACATTTCTACTCGTTTATTGCTCTCTCTGTCTTTTTCTTGTTCACTGAATCACACTTACTCTATCTTCCCTTACCCTCCATTCTCTTTCTATTTCTCTCTTACACTCTCTCTCTCACTCGCATTCTAATTTTCTTTCTCTCCCTCTTTAATCATTCTCACCCACTCCCTCTGTGTCTCACTTTTCACCCATTCCCTCTCTTAATCTCTATCTCACTCTATGTTCTATTCTTATTTCTCTATATATTGCTCTCTTCTCTCTCTCTTTCTATTATCCTCTCTCTCTCCTTTCTTTCCCTCTTCCTAACTTTCTCTCACACCTCCTTGTTAACTCTCCATCCCTCTCTCTCCTACTCCTGCTCCCACTCACTTGTCCACTTTGTTTTCTCTATTTCTATCTTATTCTCTCTCTCCCACCTTGTTTGCTGCCTTTCTTGCTCTTTTACTCACACTTATTCTTTTCCTCCCTCTCTATGTATTTCTGACTCTATCAATCTCTCTATCTTCCATCACACCCTCTTCCCTCTATAGTATTCTCTCGCTCTCTATCTCACACACCATTTCTTCTTTCTTTCTCACACTGTCTTCTCTCTCTCGTTCTCTTTATCTCAATCTCTCTCCCTTGCTCTTACACTTATTATTTCTCCCTCTATCTCTCTCTTGCTCTCTCTCGTCCTCTCTTTTCACTTTCACCACTCTCTTTGTTGTCTCTCTCTATCCATTCATCCCTTTCTTTTTCTTCCCTATTTATCACACCTACCTCTCTTTTTTGCTCTTTTTTATCTCCTTTTGTATCTCCATCTGTCAGCCTCTCGCTCCTTATCTCATTCCATATGTTTTTGTCTCCCTCTCATTCCCTTTTCTCTCTCTTTCTTCTCACTCTCAAATTTATCTCTAAATCTCTCATGATCAATCTCTCCGCCTCCCTCTATCTCTCTTTCACTCGCTCTTCACTTTCTCTCCTTCTCTCTTTCTCTTATTCTCTCAATATATATCCCTCTCTCCCACTCTAAATTTTTCAAGCTATCTTATCTTGAAATATCTCACACACACACACACTCTCTCTCTCTTCCACATACATTCTTCTATTTTTACCTAACCCTCTTTCACTCATCTCACTATCTCTAAATTTCTCTTTCTTTATTTCTTGCTCCCCTGCTGCTATCTCACTTCTCTCTTTTGTTCTCTCTTCTATCACACACACTCTGTCATACTCTCTCTTTCTCACAAACACATACTATCAAACTTTTCTCTCTTTATCCATCTTGATCTCTCCCTTTATATACCTCTCTTTCTCTCTCTCTTTCTCACACTCCCTACTACATGTAACTCTCTCTCTCTCTCTATCGCTCTATCTATCACTTACTCTCCATCTCACACCCTTGCATGCTCTCTCTCTTGCTCGGTCTCTCTCCTCTCTCTCTCTTGAGCTCACTTCCTCTCCCTCCCTCCCTCCGGCTATCTTTGCCTCTTCCCCTCCCAATCCTCTTGCTCTTTCTCCCTCTATCATTCTTTTGCTTGCTCTATCTTCCCTCACTCTCTCTTCCCTCTACATTTTTCCCTTGCTCTCTCTATCTCACTACCATTAGGCTATCATGGAAAGAAGAGGCTATCTTTACCATTCTCTCGCTCTCATTACAGTTCTCTAGCTCTCTTTTCTATCACTATTTCTTCTCTCTTTCTCTACATCTATTCTCAAACACACACACTCTCTCTCGCTCTCTCCATCTCTAACTCTTAACCCACCCTTCTCCTCTCGTTTAATCAATCTCTTACTATCCATTATTCTCTCTTTCTTACCCACTCTCTTTTACTGTTTCTTCCATAACTCTATCTTCTCTTTTTATTTCTCTCTAAGTCCCTCTCCCTCTCGCGCTCCCTCTATCTCTTCAATATAATTATCTCCCTCTCTTTATCTCTCTCTTTATATTCTATCTCACTTTGTGTCTCTCTTGCTTTCTCACACTCTTCCTTTCTCACTCTAGCACTCATTCTGTTATATCTCACTTTTTTGTCTCTATTACTTTTTCCTCTCTCTCTTCTCTATGTTTACTCTCTCTCTCTCTTCCTCTCTACCTCTCTTCTCTCTCACTTCCTCTCTCTATCCTCATGCTCTCTCTCACTATCTACTTCTTGCTCTTGCATTTGTTACTCTCTGCTCTATCAATTTTGCTTTCTCTCTCTATCTCACCTCCATCTCTCACTTTCTCTCCCTTTCTCCATCCTTTTTGCTCTCATAATCTCTCTTTCTCTTTTCTCTGTACTTTCTCTATCTCTGTCTCCCAACTCCCTCTCTATCTATTATCTCCTTTATCAATATTTACTTATTTTTCCCGCTCTCCCTCTCTCATTCCTATCTCTATCCTCTATATCCCTCACTCCTCTCTTATCTATTTCTGATTTATCCCTCTTGCTCTCCTTCTCCACCTCTAATTCACCCACCTACCTCTCTTACATTGTCTCTCTCCTTATCTCTCTACCTCTCTTACACCTCTCTCACCCTTAATCTATTGCTCACTTTGTCCTTGCTCTCTCCCTTCCTCTATTGATAGTTCTTTATCTGCCCACTCTTTTTCTTGCTCTCCCTCTCTTTTTTCTCTTGTCTCTCATCTCTATCTTCTCCTCAAACAATCTCATTATTTCTCTCTTTCAATTTCACACACTCTTTTCTATTTCTTTCTTTTTCTCTGACATTCTTTCCTCTCTACCCACCTCTCTCTAAATCTATCGTCTTATTATCTCTGTCACATTTTTCACTATTTCCATCTCTCACTCATGCCTTGTCTCTCTTTCACTCACTTTTTCATCTCTCTCTCTCTCACAATGTCTTCTCTCTCCACTTCCTCTCTCTCTCTCTCTCACTTTATGTCCCTCTCCCTCACTCTCACTCCCTCTCACTCTTCCTCTTCGGAAATTTCTCTCTCTCTCTCTCACTCACTCACTCTCCATTCTTATCTCTCCCTCACTATACTTCTATCACGATCTCTCACTATTTCAGACACACTCTCTCTCATACCCTCAACCTCACTCTCTTAAACCTCATATCTTCTTCTATTCCTCTCTCACACTCTGTCTCTATCTCCCTCCCTCTCTCTAACTGTCTCTCTTCCCCTCTTTCTTCCTATATTCTACTCTCTCCATCTCACACTTTATATCTCTCACTGTCTTTTAATCCGTCTCACTCTCTCTGCATTTTTTCCCTCTCTCTTTTTTCCCTCTCTCACTCTTTGCTTTCTTGCTCTTTATCACTCCCTCCATTCCTCCCTTGTTCCCTGCCTCCCTCTAGCGCTAACCATCCACCCTGTCTCTCACCCTTTCTCATCTCTCTTACCCTCTCTCTTTCTTATCTTTCTCTCTCTCTCTCTCCTTCCCTATCACCTCTCAAATCTCTTTCATTCTCTCTCACTCCTTTCTTCTCTCATACTTTCTTATCTTACACACTTTTCTCTCTCTACATTCCTCACTCCCTCCCTCTATCTTACTTTCTCTCCCTCTTATTATAGCTCTTATACTCTCTTAATTATAGCTCTTATACTCTCTCTTTCACACCCTTCACCCTACTTTATTCCCTCTCTTCTTTCCTTGCCCTCTCTTCTCATTTCTCTCTTCCGTTACTCTCTTTATTTTTTCTCTCCCTCTTTCCGTCTCTTGCTCTCTCTTCTCTATCTCTCTTATCTGTCATTCACTTTTAATTTCTTCCTCCCATTCCCTCTCCCACTAATATTCCCTCACTTGCTCCCTCTCTCTCCATCCCTCTCGCTCTCATCCTCTCGCTTTCTCTTTTTCCTCTCTCTCCTCTCTCTTACTTTCTCTCACTCCCTCTATACCTCCCTCTCTCCCTATATCTCTAACCACCTCTCTCTCCACCCCTTCTCTCCTTATCTCCCTCACACTCATTCTCTCCTTCTTCTCTCTCTCTCTTTACCTCTCACCTCTAATCTACTTCTCTCATTATCTCTCTCTCTTTCGCTCTTTTCTCTCTCTCTACCTCCCTCACTCTCTCCCTCTATCTTACTCTCTCTCCATCTAATTCTAGCACTCACACTCTCCCTATACACCCTTCATACCTCCATTTTGCCATATCTCTTGCCATCTTGCCATCCATCTCTCTTCTCGCTTCCCTCTTTCCTTAATTTTTATATTTTTCTCTCCCTCTCTTTCTTTCTCTTCTCTATCTCTCCTCTCTCTCTCATTTACTCTATCACTCCTCTCTTATTCTCACAGTCTTCCTTCCTCCCTCAGTCTCACTCTCTTCTCTCTCCTCCCTCTATCTCTTCTCTTAGTCATTTCTCTATATTCTCTCGCTCTCTTTCCTCAATTTTTCTTATTTCTTCCTCTCTTCCTCTGAGGGAGAGTTGAAGAGATATTTAAGAGGAGGGTGTAGAGAGAAAGAGAAGATTGAGAGAGAAAAAGAGTTGGTTAAAAGAGAGACAAAGAAGTTCTCTCATCTATCTTAATATATTTCTCGCTCTCTCAAATCTTACCCTACTTTTCCCTCCTTCACCCATCCCTCCCTCTCTCACTTTCTCGTTCACACATTTGTTGTATTTCTCACTCTCTCTTGCTCTCTCTTTCCTCTTCTTCTTTTATTTCTCTCTCGCTCTGTCTATATCTCTCTATATCGCTTTATATCTCTCTATTTCTCTTCTTTATATCTCTCCCACTCTCTCTATATAACACAATTTCACTCTCAGTCTCACTCCCTTCATCTTTCTCTCTAATTTTTCCTCACTCTCTCCTTTATTTTTTTCGTCTCGATTTCTCTCTCCCATACTCGCTCCCTCTATTTTTTTTCTTTAATTTCATTCTTGATCATCCTCTCTCCACGTCCCTCTCTTTCTGTCAACATCAAACCTCTTTACACTATCTCTCTCTCTCAATCTCTGTAACCCTCATTCTCAATCTCTTTCTTTACTTGTTCATCATTTCCTTCTCACTATTTCTCTCTCTCCCTCTCTTTCTCGTCCACTCCATCTATTTTTCCTTTCTCCCTCCCTCTCTGCCTCTTTCACTATCTCTCCTCCTCACTAATTCTAATTTGCTCTCTCCTTTCTCTCTCAATCTCATATATTTCTCTCCCTTTCTCTCAGTTTCTCTCTCCCTCTCTATTATCTATCCCACACTTCCTTCCTCTCTTATTCACTCTCTCCTATCGTTGTCTCTCATTTCTCACTCATTCTCTTTTTCTCCGAGAGTGTGTGGGTGAGAGCAAGCGAGATAGAAAGGGAAGGTGGCAGGAAGAGAGAGATGAGAGGGGAAAAGAGAGTGGGGGAAAGAGAGAAGAGAGAGAGGTAATTAGGGAGGGATATAGAAAAAAATAAGGAGGTTAAGAGAAGGAAAGTTAGAGAGAAATGAGAGAGGGAGAGAATAAAGATAGTGATAAAAGAGAGAGGAAGCTGGAGATTGAAAAAGGGTCAAATAAAAAGAATGAGGGAAAGATGGGGATAGAGAAAGTAAAATTGAAAGAGTAATAGTGAGAAAGGAAGTGGGAGGGAGCAAGAGAGAGAACAGATTTTGAAAGGAGTAATAATCGAGATAGAGAGAGAGAGAGGTAAATATATAGAGACAGGAGAGAGATGAGAGAGTAGGGAGGGAGTGAATACAAAGAGTGGGAGAGAGAGGGAAAGATAGAGAAGAGAATGAATAGAAAGTGAGAGATGAAAGACTGAGCGAGAGAGGGGAGAGTGAGCTAGTGATGGAGAAGGTCAAAGAGATAAGGGGGAAGGTGGGAGGGAAGGAGAGGGCACAAGAGAGTGAGAGTAAGAGGTAGGGAATGAGAAAAGAGCTCGGGAGAGTGAGAGTAAAAAAAGAGACAAAGAAAGAGAGAGAGAGATCGAAATAGAGGGAGAGAGAAAAGGACATGGTGAGAGAATTAGAGCGTGGAGACAGAGAATAAGCTCAAGAAAGAGGTGAAAAGGGATAGAGGGAGGGAGAGTGAGACAAAAAGAGGGGGTGAGAGTAGGAGGAAGGGAGAGAGAAGAAAGTAAGATAAAGAGAGAGAAGACTTTTAATAGAGATAAGAGAGACATCAGGAAAGAATAGAAGAAAGAGTGAGAGAGATAGATTGAGAATGCAAGTGAAAGGGACAAAGAGAAGGACGTGGAGAGACGAGGTGGAGAGTGGGAAAGAGGAGAGAGAGAAAATAAGAGGTAAAGAAGAAGAGAGAGAGAAATTAAGAGACGGAGAAAATGGGAGAGATTGAGAGAGTGAGGGATAGAGAGAGAATAAGATAACAGAAACGAGATAAATGGTCAAAGATGGTCAAAGAGGGAGAAAGAGAGTGATGGGAGAGAGAGATTGAACAAGAGTAAGGGAGGGAGGGAGGGAGTGAGAGGAAGTGGGAGAGGGGGATAAAAAGGTGAAGGTAAAGAGGTTGGAATAGAAGGGAGAGAGATCAGTATAGAGTGGTGCGAGATGGCGTGAGAGAGATAAGAGAGAGTGGGAGCAAAGTGAGGGATAGTAGGTGAGTAGGTGAGAGAGGGATGGGGTGGTAGAGATGAGAGAAAGCGAGAGCGAGTGAGGGAGCGGGCCATGAAGTAAGTGATCGAGAGCTCTAGGGAATAAATAAGTGAGAGGGAGACAAAAAAGGAGAGAGAAGGAGAGAGTGATAGAGAAAGATAGAGAAAGAGAGAGAAGGTGGGGGAGAGAGTATGGTTAGATGGAGAGGTTGAGGGATAGATAAAGTGGGAGATGGAGCTATGAAAGATAGAGACCGGTGAGAGAGAGAGGGATAGTGGAAGAGATAGAAAGGGAAAGAGACAAAAGGGAGAGAACGCAAGAAAGATTCAAAAAAGAGAGAGAAGAAATAATGGAAGAGATTAAAAGAGAATATGAGAGGTAGAGAGAAAGATAAGAGAAAATGTATGAGAGATGGTAGAAAGAGTAGAGAATGAAGGGAGATGAAAATAGAAAGAGAGAGGTAGAGAGAGTGTGAGTGGAGGAGAGGGAAAGATTGAGGTAAGAAGGAGAGAGATAGATAGATAGAGATTGCAAGAGAGGAGAGTGGAAGAGATGAGAGAGAGCAAGAGCAACTGAGGGTGCACAAGTGAGAGAGCGCAAGAAATGGAATTAGAGAAAGGGAGATATAGAGACTAGAGAAAGAGAAAGAAAATAGAATTAGAGCGAAAAAGGGAAAGAAAAAGGAGAGAAAGAGAGAGTAAAAAAGGAGAGAAGAAAGATTGATCGAGAGGAAAAGAGAGAGAGAAACTATATTAGAGATCATAGGGAGAGTAGAGATGGGAGGGAAAGGGAAATAGAGAGAGGAATGGAGATAAAGAAAGGAAAACAGGGAAGCAGGGAAGGAGTGTTTGACATGGAATGAGGGAGAGATAGAGAAAGAGACAGAGAGTGGGAGAGAGGACAAAAATTTGAGAGATATGGAGAGCGAGAGAGAAAAAGCGAGTGACAAAGAGTGAAAGAGTCATAGAAAGTGAGAGAGAAGATAAGAGAGAGTGAGATAATGAGGTAAGGGATGCGAAAGATGGAGGGATTAGGGTAGAGAGACGGGAGAAAGAGAGAGAGAGACAGAGGAAGACTGAGAGAGATAGATGGAGAAAGAGAGTGTGGGAGTAAGGGAGGGATTAGGGTATGGATGAACAAAGATGGAGAGAGGAGAGAGAGAGAGAGAGAGAGAGACAGAGGAAGAATAAGAGAGATAGGTGGAGGGAAAGATAGAGGTGAAGAGAAAGAGTGGGAGAGAAGGGGAGAGAGAGTTAGAGAACAGAGAGAAATTAAAAGAGAATATGAGAGGTAGAGAGAAAGATAAGAGAAATTGTATGAGAGAAGGTAGAGAGAGTAGAGAAGGAAGGGCGAGGGAAATTAAAAGAGAGAGGAAAGCAGATAGAGAGGAGGAGAAAAAGGGACTCTTACTCCCTCTTTCTTTTTTCCCCTCTTTATTTAACTCTTCACTCTCTCTTTCTTACCTCATCTCTATCTATCTATCTCCCTCTCTCTCATAGTCACTCCCTCTATCTTAGACACTCTTTCTCACTCTTTCTTCTATCTTTCTCACACTATCTTCTCTCTCTCTTTCTCTTTATCTCAATCTCTCTCTTGTTCTTACTCTTGTTATATCTCCCTTTATCACTCTCTTGCCTTTCTCCTCCTCTCTTTTCTCCCTCACCTCTCTATTTTTTCACCCTCTCTATCCATCCATCCATCCCTCTCTTTATCTTCTCTATTTATCTCACCTATCTCTCTTTTTTTGCTCTTTTTTATCTCCCTTTGTCTCGCCATCCGTCAGCCTCTCACTCCTTATCTCATTCCCTTTTTTTCCTCCCTCTCCC
>NW_018165616.1:49195-61570 GCF_001263595.1 Phalaenopsis equestris | reverse complement strand
GCTCCCCTGTTCTCCTCCATTTTCTCCCCCCCCCCGCCCTCTCTTTTAGTTTCACCCTATCTTTTGTATCCCTATTTCTTATCTCTCCATCTTCACTTTTTCTTTCCTTACTCAATAACTCTTAGTTCAATCTCTCTCGCTACCTTCCTCTATCTCACTATCTCAATAACACTCTCTAGTCAATCACTCTTTATCCCTCTCTTGCTCTCCTTTCTCCCTCTCACTCTCTCTTCTATCATTCTCTCTTCTCTCTCTTACCTCACTCTTTCTCTTCCCTATCCCTCAAATACAATCTCTATCTCGCTTTCCCTCTTTTATCTCTCTCAATCCTCAACATCTCTCCCTCATAGTTTCCCACATTCTCTCATACTTCTCCCCTCCCTCTCCCTTGCTTTTACTTTTACTTTTACTCTCTCTCCCTCTCCCTCATCCTATCTTTCACTTTTTTCTCAGTTTTATTCTAATTCTCTCCTTCTATATATATATCTATCTTGCTCTCTTGCACCCTCTCTCTCTCTCACTCTCTTATCTCTCTCTCCCTCTTTCACACTTCCCTATCTCCTAATCTCTTTATTTCTCTCTCATCCCTCTCTCTCCTTCCATATATATACCCTCTTCTCTCTCATTGTCTTTCTCTTTCTCTCATTCTTTCTCTCTCACTCTCCTATATATATATCTCAATCTCTTGCACCCTCTCTCTCTCTTTCACACGTCCTTATCTCCTAATCTCTTTATTTTTCTCTCATCCCTCTCTTTCCTTCCATATCTTGTATCCTCTTCTCTCTCAATGTCTTTCCTCTCTCCCTCACTCTCCTCATATAATTCTCTCACTTTCTCTCTCCCTCTCTTCTCTCCATCCCGTACTTCCTTCCTTTTCTCGTTCTCTCTCTCTCTCCTTTCTCACTCATTCTCTTCTCTTCCCTCCCTCTTGTTCTGTCTTCCATTACACTCTCTTCTATTTTTTTTCTTTCTCTCCCTCTATTGCTAGTCTCTATTGAATTTTACTTTCACTCCTACCCTCTTCCTCGATTCATCTTTCACTCTTCTTTATTATTCTCCCTCTCTCTTTCTCTCTTTCTCACTATCTTCTTCCTCTATCTTATTTTTTCTTTTACTCTCTTTTCTATGGTTCTCTCTCTCCTACCCACGCTGTGAGAGTGGAATATTGGGAGAGAGGGAGAGAAAAAGAGATAATATCAAGAAATAATGTGAGATAAAGGGAGAGTGATGGATAGAGGGAGCAAGAGGTATAGGGAAATATATGACAGAGCGAGAGAGAGTTTGGGAGAGGAATCAAGAGAAAGTGAGAGGACTAGAATGAGACTAAGAGAGAGATAGAGTGTGGAAGAGAGAAAGAAAGTGATGGACGGAAGGAGAGTCAGAGAGTTAGAGAAGAGAGAAAAAAAGGAAGAAGAGAAAGAGGAGAGCAATAATTGGGAAGGAGAGGGAAATAGAGAGAGGAAGGGAGGTATGGAGAGCGAGAGAGAAGGAAGTACATAGGAAGAGAAAGAGGGTGGTAGAGGAGGTAGAGATAAAGTTTGTGATGGTTTGAATGAGAAGAGAAAAAGATAGTGGGAAGGAGAGAGAGCAAGAAAGAGAGATAGAGAGCGTGTGATGATGAGAGAGAGAGTATGAGTGAGGGAGAGAGAGTGTGAGTGAGAGAGCGTGAGAGAATAAGAGAGAAAGAATGTATAGTTTGAGAGAGAGTGATAGAATGATAATTAGAAAGAGGGACTAATGAAGGGTGAGGGGAGAAAGAAGGTGAGAGAGGGTGTGAGATAGCAAAAAATTGTGAGAAGAGATTTAAGGAAATTGAGATGGAAAGACAGATCGAGAGGGTCAGAAAGATAGGAGAAAGAGCGGTATGAGGGTGTGTATGTGAGAGAGAGAGAGAGTGACTGCAAGAGCTAGATATATCGATAGATGGAGAAATACATAAGAGATGTGATAAGAAGAGAGAGAGTGCAAGGGGGAGGGAGCTGGAGAATTAAAGAGTGAGGTAGAGAGAGCTAGAGAGAGGGAAAGTGATGGATATATCTCGAGTGATAAAGAGAAAGAGAGAAATGAGAGAGGGAGAGAGAAAGTGGGAGAGAGCGATGTTGAGATTAAAGAGTGGGAGAAAGAGAAAGAGATGGAGAGAAAATATCAAGAGAGAGAATAGAGAGAAGAGAGATAGGGTGAGAGGGAGGGAGAATAAGGTAAAGAGGGAAGAAAAAAAGGGAGGGAAGGTAGAAGAAAGAGAGGGAGAAAGAAGGAGATAAATATCTAGTGAGTAAACATGGAAAGAATGGCAACGGAGAGGGCAAGAGAGAGTGAGGGAGATAAGAGAAAAAAAAGAAAGGTAAGGTAGAGGTAGAGAGAGGTTAGAAGGAGTGAGAGAGAAAGAGAAGTGAGAGAAGAGAGAGAGGAAGAGAGTGAAAAAGTGAGCAAGAGAGACATAGAAGAGTAAGAGATAGAGAGCGATAGTGAGGGAGAGAGAGTGAGAGAGTGATAAAGAGAAGAGATAGGGAGAGAGGAAAAGAGAGATGGAGGGAGACAGAGAAAGAGAGATGTATGGAGGGAGGGAGAGAGATATAAGGAGAGAGTGGAAGAGATGGAGAGTACGAGGGAGATAAAGTGAGAGAGAGTTATAGAGAGGAGATAGATAGAGTGAAGGTGAGAGAGGGAGAGAGAAGATGTGTGAGAGAGAGAGAGAAGGAGAGGAAGCGAAGAGAGCAAGGGAGATAGATAGAGAGAAAGAAAGAAAGGGAAAGTAGAGGTAGAGAGAGGGCTAGAAGGAGTGAGAGAGAAAGAGAAGTGAGATAAGAGAGAGAAGAGAGAGAGGAAGAGTGAGTGAAAAAGTGAGCAAGAGAGATCAGAGGGGGCCACTCTAGAGTGAGAAAGAAATAGAGAGAGATGGAGAGAGAGAGAGGAGAGGTAACAATAGAAAGAAAAAATATGGAGTTGGAGAGATAGTGAGTTAGAGAAAGAATGAGTGAGAGAGAGAGAGAAAGAGGGTGAAAAAGTGAGGGAAGGATGAAGGAGGGTGTGAGAAAGGTAAAGAGAGCATCAGAGAGAGGAAAAGAGAGCTAGAGAAGATGAGTGGTTTGAGCGAGAAGAGAGAATAAGCCAGATAAAATGAGAGAGTGAGGGCGAGCGAGTGAAAACATAGATTTGGAGAGAGTGAATGAGCAAGTGAGAGAGCAAGAAAGAAGAGAGGGAGAAAAAAAAGAAGAAGAGAGATAAAGGGAGGGCGGAGGAAGAGAGAAAGGAGGGAAAGAAAAGGGAGAGTGAGAGATAGAGAGGATAAGATAGAAAAGAAAGAGAGAGAAAGTGAGAGAGAGGATGATTTAGCAAAGAAAGAGAGAAAGAGAGGGGAAGGGAGGAGCTTCGGTGGCTGAGAGAATAAAAGAGAGTAGAGAAGGATGATTGAGAGAAGGGGAGAGAGAGAGTGTGAGCAAGAAATAGAGGCAGGGGTAGAGAGAAAGGGTGGGAGGTAGGGAGAGGAATAGAAAGTGAGCATGAAAGATTTAAAAGAGAGAGATTAAGAGTGAGAGAGGGATAATGGGATGGAGAGAGTGATGGAGAGTGAGGGTAGAAAGTGAGATAGCAAAAATAGTGAGGAAATAGATTTAATGTATTCAAGATGGAGAGAAAGAAAGAGAGCGATAAGTTAAAAGACCGAGTGAGAGGGAGAGAAAGAGAGTGAGAAAGTGGGATAAGAGAGTGAAAGAGAGAAAGTGACTACAAAAGCTAGATATATAGATAGATGGAACAATACTCAAGATATATGATAAGAAGAGAGAGAGCAAGAGGGGAGAGAGAGTGGGAGAATGAAAGAGGGAGGTAGTGAGTGTTACAGAGAGATAAAGAGAGGGAGATAGAAAGAAAGAGGGATTGATTCCAAGAGATAGAGGAAGAATGAGAAATAAGAGTGGGAGAGATATAGAATGGGGGAGAGTGATGTTGAGAGTAATGAGTGGGAGAAAGAAAAAGAGATGGAGAGAGAAATAACAAGAAAGAGAATTGAGAGAAGAGAGATAGGGTGAGGGAGGGAGAAAAGAGGTAAAGATGGTAGGAGTAAAAGAGAAAAAAAGAGAGGAGAGAATGTAAGGTAGACGAAGTGAGACAGAGCAAGAAGAGTAAAAAATAGGGAATTAAGGAGAGAAAGAGTTTGAGAAAAAAGAGGAATGTAACAGATATTAAAATAGAGAAAATAATGAACAAGACAGAGGGTGAGAGGGAGATTGAAGAGAGAAGGAGAGAGTTAAAGAAGACGACAGAACAAGGGAATGAGTGGAAAAGTGAGTGATATAAGAATGTAAAGAGTGGAAGGAGAGAGGGGGAAGAGAAAAAAAAGAGCAATTGAGCGTGATTAGGTGTTTGAGAGAGTAAATTGAAGAGAGAGGGAGTGAGAAAGGGAGAGTGATCGGGAGAGAAATAGAGCGTGATAAGGTGTTTGAGAGAGTAAATTGAAGAGGGAGGGAGTGAGAAAGGGAGAGTGATAGAGAGAGAAGTAGATAAAAGTGAGAGTAATGGAAGATAGAGGAAGAAAAAGGGAGGAAGACGGGTAATAAGAGAGGGAGATAGAGATTGTGAGAGAGAGGCAAGAGAATAAAGCAAGAGTAAGAGAAAGGAGAATGAGTAAATTTGAAGGAGGCCAAGAGAATAATAGAAACAGGAGGATATATAGAGAAGAGAGAGATGGAGAAAGAGAGAGTGAGATAACAATAATGAAAGATAATGAGATATAAAGTGTGAAAGGGACCTAGAGAGTGTTAAACATATACAAAGAAAGGGTGCACTAAAAAGCAGGAGAGAGTGAGAATAAGAGTAATGTAAAGAGAGTGAGAAAGGGAGGTAGGGAGAAAGTGAAAGAGGGTGGGAGGGGGAGAGAGGGAAAAGAAAGGAACAGAGAGAGATACGATGGGAGAGCAATATAGAGAGTGAGGGAGAGAGGGAGAAAAAAATTGAGCAAAAAAGAGAAGAGATAACAACATAAGAGAGAGCAATAGAGAGAGAGAAAGACAGAACTGAGAGAGATAGTAAGAGGGGATGGTTAGAAAATAATGAGTGGGAGAGAATGAACATAGAGGTAGCATGTCTCTCCCTCTTTCACTTCCATTGTCTCTCTTTTTCTCACAATTTTTTTTCATTCTTCTCTTCTCTTTCTCACACTCTCTTTCTCCCTCTTTTGCTCTCCTCATCTCTCTCTTATGCCCAATTTTTTCTCTCTTTCTATCACTCATTATCTTCTTTGCCCACCCTCTTGGCACTCTCTCTTTCTCTATCTTCCCTACTCTTTTTCCTCTTTCTATTTCACTCTAGCTTTATCACGCTCTTTTGCTTCTTCTCACACACTCTTTCTTTCTCACTCATTGGTCCATCACTCTTGCTCTAAAATTTATTGCTCTCTCTTCTTTTACTCTCTCCTTCCATCACCAAATACTTTTTTCTCTCCGTTTTGCCCTCCCTTTATTTTTCACTTCCTTCCCTTCCTTTCACACACACACACACATACTCTCTCTCTCTCACACACACACACACTCAATCTCTCTATTCCTCTTAACCCACTCTCTCTTCCTATCCCAAGCTCACTACAATTCTCCCTCCCTTTCTTTCCTCAGTACCACTCCATCTCTCTCTGTAACCCCATCTCTATCTCTCTTCCTCTCTCTCTATCCTGAGTTCCCCTCCTCCATCTTTCTCACACACACATGCCCTCTCTCTTCGTGCACCTTTCTTTTCTACCCTATCCAACCCTCATACCCTCTCATTCCCTCACCATACATCTCACTCTCTTTCCTCCCTCCCTACTTTCCTCCCTCCCTCCCTCCTCATCTATCTTTCTCTCTCTTTTCATTTATTCCCTCCTCTCCCTTCCTCTCTTTTATAGTATTATCTTTAACTCTCTCTCATTCTCTTACTCTCCATCTTTCATTCTATATCGCACTCTCCATTTCTCTCTCTTTCTCTTTCTTTTTGTTCTTATTAGTCGTTGTCTCTATCTCGATTGCTCTCTTATTCATGCCCTCTTTAGATTGCTATTATGCCACTCACTCTTCGTACTCCTCTTTCTTTATATATCTAATTTCCTCTACATTCTGTCTCCCTCTCCCATCCCTAACACACCCCCAGCTCTTCCTTCTCTCACGTTTTCTCACTATCTCCCTTGCTCTCCTTAACTTCCTCCCTCCCCTCCCTTTCATTCATCCCCAATCCTTCTCTAACATTCTCCCTCTCCCTCAATCTCTTTAGCTCTTTTTGGTGCTTTCTCTTATTATCTCTTTCCTTGTACTCCATTTCCTTCTAATGATTCTATTTTTCCTCACTCCTCTTGCTCTTATCTCTTCTCCCCCACTCTCTCTCTTCCCCATACTCTCTCTCCATCTCTCTCTCCATCAGTTTCTATATCTCCTTTCTCACAATCGCACACTCTCCATATTCTCTCTCACTCTCTTACCTCTATCCCCCTCTCAACTTTCCTATTTTCTCTTTATTTCTCTCTTGCTTTCTTTTTCACTCCCTCTGTGACTCTTGTCCTCTCTTTAATCCCTCTCACTCCCACACTTAACACTCTCTTTCTCGCTCACTCTCCCTTTCTCTCTTTATTTCTCTCTCACTTTTTTCTCTCTCTCTCTCTTGCTCTCTCTTTTGTGACTCTCTCTTCTATCAACTCTCATAAACTCTTTGCTTTCCGCCCTTTCTCTCTCTCGATCCCTCTCTCATTTCTCTCATTATTTATCTATTTCTCTCAATCCCTCTCTCATTTCTCCCATTATTTATCTGTTTCTCTCATAGTTATTTTTCTCTCTCTCCCTCCTCCCTCTTTCACTCCCGTCATCCCTTTCTTTCTATCCCTTCATATCTCACTCTCTCTCTCTCTCCATATCTTCCTCCCTCTCTTTTTATCTCTCTTCCCTCACTCTCTTTTCTTTCTATTTCTCTTGTACACTCTCTCTTCACTTTATTTCTCTCTTTATTTATCTCTCACTCTCTCCCTCTCTTGTTTTGTCTCTCTCTAAAGTCCTTCTCACTCTCTTCCTATATTTCCCTCTTTCTAACTCACTCCCTCACTTTCTCTTTTTTTCACTTTCTATCTCTCTTTCTCTCTTTTTAGCTCCTTTGCTATCTCTTGATCTATCTTTATCACCCTCCCTTCTCTCTCTTTACACACTTTCTCTCATTTATTCCTCACTCCCTTTATCTCTCCATTGCTCTTTCATCTATCTCTTTCACCCTCATCTCCCACTCATTATTTCTCTCTTTCTCTCTCCCTCCCTCCTTCCCTCTCTCTCCATTCTTCCCTCACTTTCTCCCTCTCTCCCTTATCTCTCTCATCTCTCCTCCCTCACTTACCCTCACTTGTTCTCTCTTCACTCACTGACTCTTCTCTCTATTTCTCTTCTTCCATTTTAGTTTATTGCTACCTCTCTCTCGCTTCAGTTTCATTATCACTCCTACTCCCTCCTTCCATCTCTCTCTCTTTTTAACTCTCTATTCTCTCTTTGAACCTCCCACTTAATCTCTCTCCCACTGTCTCTCTCATAGTTCTCTCTACCTCTTTCTAACTCTCATTATCTATCTTGCTTTATCTCTCTGCCTTCCTCTTGCTATCATTATCTTCTTCTTTCTAGATACCTTTCACTCTATCAATCTTTCTCGCAGTTCTGCACTCTTATTATATCTCCCCTCCCTTTCATCTTTGTCCCTCCCCTCTCTCCTCTCACTCTCTTGTTGCAGTAATTTTAGTTCCTAAGAAGGATGGGTCTTGGATAATGTGTGTGGATTGTTGAGCCATCAACAATCTTGATGTAAAGTATAAACACCCTATTCCTCACTTAGATGATATGCTAGAGGAGTTACATGGAAATTACATGTATTCTAAGATTGATTTAAAACATGGATATCAGCAAATTAAGATGATAGAAGGAGATGAGTGGAAAAAAGCCTTTAAGACAAAATATGGTTTGTATGAATGGTTAGTTATGTCTTTTGGCTTGACTAATGCTCCTAGTACTTTCATGAGACTAATAAACCATATTTTGCATGTTTTTATTGAAAAATTTTTTGAGGTCTATTTTGATGATATTCTAATCTATAACAAAAACTTAAAGGATTATGTTGATCATTTAGATATTATTTTATATGTTTTGAGAAAAAAAAATGTTATTTGGTAACTTGGAAAAGTGTACGGTTTGCTCCAATAAACTTTTGTTTCTAGGATTTGTTGCCAGTGCATGAGATATACAAATTGATGAAGAAAGGTGCGTGCAATACATAAGTGGTCTTGTCCCACTAGTATAAGCAATGTTCGTAGTTTTCATGGACTTGCTAATTTCTATCGGTGGTTTGTGAAAGACATAGTAGCATAGCAACACCACTCACTAAAGTGACAAGAAAAACGTTGGGTTCAAGTAGGGAGAAGCACAAGAAAAGGTATTTCAATTGATCAAGGAAAACCTTACCCACGCCCCTGTATTGTCTTTAGATGATTTTTCTAAAACATTTAGAAATGAATGTGAAGCTTGTGCTATTGGCATAGGTGTTGTTCTTATGCAAAAGCAATGGCCAAATGCTAATTTCAGATAAAAGTTGAGTGGGACAGCCTTAAACTACCCAACTTATGACAAGGAGATGTATGCATTTGTTAGAGCTTTGAAAGCTTGGCAGCACTACTTTTGGCCTAAGGTGTTGGTGATTTACACTGATCATGAGTCCTTTAAACACTTGAAAGGTCAACACAACTAAACAAATGGCATGCTCATTGGGTTGCTAATGCTCTTGCTCGATGGTATGCATTAATATCTACTCTTGAAGCAAAGCTACTTGGTTTTGAACATATTAAGGATTTATACATTGATGATGTTGATTTCTATGATGGATAATGTGCTTGTGAGGAAACTGCTTGCTATAAATTCTTTAAGGAGGATGGGTTCCTATTTCCAAAAAATAACTTATGTGTGTCTAAAATTTCTTTGCCATAACTGTATAGGAATCTCTTGGAGAGGGATTAATGGGACATTTTGGAGTTGCAAAGACTAGCTGTTTGCAAGAACACTTCTATTGGCCACACATGAGGTAGGATTTCGAGAGGATTTGTGGTAGGTGTGTCACATGTCAACAAACTAAATCTCGACTGCAATCCCGTGGTATGTATACTCCTTTACCAATTCCTAATACACCTTGTATTGATATTTCTTTTATGGACTGTGCTGAGTTTTCCTAGGACTAAATGTGGTAGAGATTCCCTTTTTGTGGTGGTGGATAGATTTTTCAAAAATGGTAAATTTTATTCCAAGTCACAAAACTGATGATGCTTCAAATATTGTGGATTTGCTTTTTAGGGAGATTATTGTAAGATTACATGGAAGGCCTAGAAAAATTATTTTTGATAGAGATGCTAAGTTGAGTTACTTCTGGAAGACCATATGGTGTAACTTAGGAACCAAATTATTGTTTTCTACTACTTGTGACCCACAAACCAATGGTCAAACTGATGTAGTATATAGGACTTTTTCTACTTTGTTAAGGGTAATCAAAAAGAAAAATTTCAAAACATGGGAAGACTATTTACCACACGTTGAGCTTGCTTATTATAGGAATGTTAATTCTGCTAATTATTTTTCACCTTTTAAAACTATTTTTGTTTTTAATCCCTTAACTCCATTTGATTTAATTCCATTACAGTTTTCGAGTATGTTAACTTGGATGGTAAGAAAAAAGGCTGAGTTTGTAAAGCTGATACATAAGAAGGCATGGTTCAATATTGAACAAAGCGCAAAGCAATATGAAAGCCATGCCAAAAAGGGGCACCTTAAAATGATCTTTTGAATCTGGAGATTGAATCTGGTTAAACATGGAAAGGAAAGATTTCCAAAATGAAGTTGTTCCCAACTGCTTCCAAGAGAAGATGGTTTCTTTCGAAGTACTTGAGTGTATCAACGACAATGCTCACAAGCTGGATTTACCAGGTAAGTAAAATGTGTGTGCCACTTTCATAGTCAGTGATTTATGTCCTTTTGGTGCAAGTATTGATTTGAAGAGAAACCCTTTTCAAGAGAAGGGGAATGATGCAAATGATAGCATGGACTGTAATGACACGACTTCAAGAGATGATTCGATTCCAGTTCCACCTCGGTCAATTACTAGATGTCGTGTAAGGAGGTTTAAAGAAGCTCTTAATGGATTAGTTCAAGTGGCTAGGACTCAAGCTAATTCTTGGGGGGTCTAAGGAGAAAGAGCCATGAAGATTTTCCAATTTAATCCAAGCCTAAGGATTAAGCAGTCATATTGTTATGACAAGATAATTAGTCTTACGCTTGCGGTTTAATAATGACTTGAATGCAACCTTAACAATTGTTCTTCTCTTCTAAATGATACTTTGTCTTCTTTTTCTTGTAAGCCAATAAATAGGTTGTATTTTTTAAATGAGAATGAGTTCACTTTTAGTTGGGCAAAAGTTGAATTTGATTGTGATCCCACGGTTTCTCTTAGAAATCCAACCGAACCTCTTGACCATCTTCCAAGGAGTTCTTCCCTGACTTATCAATTGGATTTCCACCCCATTTGTGGAGTTAACCATTGTACCAAGGTTCTTTACTCATGTCAAGCAAAGGGTGAGTTTCACATACCAACGTTCTTATTTCTGTTAAGCATTTGGTGACGGTTTATCTCGATCCATTAATTCTTATAGCCAGATGAACGCTTATCTCCATCCATTTATTCTTACAGCCAGGTTTTACCCCTCTAGCTTGGTTTTTTGGGGATGGTTCAAATGTTTCATGTACCTCATGTGATTGCCATCATTTCCCCTCAATTTTCTTATTACATCAATAAGTGAGAAGGAGAGAGAGTAGGAGAGAGAGGGAGAGAGTGATAGCAATAAGATGTGAGAGATTGAGAGAGGGAGAAAAATGAGGGATCGACAAAGTGGGAGAGAGAGATATGGAAAAATAGAGATGGGCGTGAGAGAGGGATAGAGGAAGAGAAAGAAATATGGAAATAGAAAAAAAAAGAGAAAGAAAAGGGAGAGAAAAAGAGAGAGAGAGAGAGAGAGAGAATTAAAGAAGTGAGAAGAAAGAATGAAAGAGATTGAGAAAGCATATAAGAGGTGGCGAGAAAGAAAATGCATGGGAGATCTTAAAGAGAGTAGAGAAGGAATGGAGAAGATAATAGAGAGAGAGGAAATGGGACAGGGAGGGGAGAAAAAAGGTCGTAGGGAGAGAGCGTTTAATGGTTGGAATGAGGTAGATATAGATAAAGAGATAGAGATTAGGAGAGAAGAAAAAAATGGAGAGAGGGAGAGAGAAAAAGCGATTGACAGAGAGTGAGAGAGAAAGAAGATAGAGTGGAAGAAATGATAAGAGCGAGATAGAGCAAGAGAGAGGAAAAAAGAAAGGGAGGAAGGGAGAGTGAGATAAAGAGATAAAGGATGTGCAGGAGAGAGGGAGAGTGAGGCAGAGAGAGTGGGAGTGAGGGAGGGAGGGAGGGAGAGAGAGTGAAGAGACTAAGAGTGAATGAGAGATGACTAATAAATGAGAGAATATAAAAAGAGAGAGAGAGGGGATAAGAGAGAGGAGGAGAGAGAGAGCGAGAGAGAGAAGGAGAGTTAAAGGGACAAGATGGAAGGAGAGAGATGGAGGGAATGAAAGAGAGAGATGGAGGGAATGAAGGAGGGAATAGGAGAATGAAGGAGAGAGGGAGAGAGAACATAAGAAAAGAGAGAAAGGGAGAAATGGGGAGGGTAAGAGATGTTGAGAGAGAAAAAGAGATAGACATATAGATGAGAGATAGATGAAGGGCTCGAGAGTAAGAAAGTGTAAAAGAGATAAAGATTGATGGGAGTGCTAGAGAAATGAGTGAAGATAGCGACAAATGAGAGTGCAGTAGTGGGAGAGAGAGGAAAAGAGTGGGGAAAAGGGGGAGAGAGAAAAGAAAAGTTAAAGATAAAGTGACAAAAGGGAGGGTGAAAGAGGGATAGAAGGGGAAAGAGATTGAGTAAGAGAGAAAAAAGGAGGAAGAAAGAAAGGAAGGGAGGGAGAGAAGAAGAGGGAGAGATAATAAAGTGGGTAAAAATGCTAGAGGGAGGAAGAAAAAGGGGATGGAGAGGGAGAGGGCGGAAGAGAGAGTGGGTGGGAGAGGGAGACGTATAGGGAGTGGTGGGAAGAGAGAGTGAGTGGGAGAGGGAGAGTGTAAGAGTGGGTGAAGGAGAGTGAGAGAGAGAATAAAGAGAGAAGAGACAAAAGGGAAGAGAGAGAAGAGAGAGAGTGGTATTAAGGGAGGGAAGCAGGGATAAACACTGAGAGAGGAGAGAGAGAGGAGCTAAATGGAGTGAAGGGGAGATTAAGAAGATGAGAGAGGTAAAGAGAGAGAAGAGAGAGTGTTTGTGAAAGA